>NC_072004.2:14525161-14827258 GCF_028885655.2 Pongo abelii | reverse complement strand
TGGTTTTCAGAATAAAAAATCTAGAGTTTATACATGAGTTCCAACACTTATCAGCCTGTAGCTCAAAGGAGTTATGTTATCCCTTTAAGTTTCATTGTGTAAAAAGGTGAAACCCATACTCAATCAAGAGTTGATGGGAAGGTTAACAATTAAGCAGATATAAAGTTCACACTGAAGGGGTAGAGCTGATACTAACATCTAGAGACCTACCATGCCAGCTATGATCATCAGCAGGAAACAAAGTGGTGGTAGGTGTGCAGCTTCACATAAATCTCAGTCTTTCTGCTCTGATTTAGGCCTTTTTGGTTCTGGTGAGCCATAGAGGCCTGCCTATGCAACATGCACCTTGCACAAGTGGATTGTGAGAAAAATGACACATCACATACCCTGAAATATCTTTATAGTCCAATTACAAGCACACCCTGTCTTGAAAAAGATAAATCAACACACACACACACACACACACATCCCAAAACAAACCAAAAATGCTAGCGTTATTCCTTTCTACAACTTACTCCATGTTTCCTTTAATAACTTAGTATTTGCTAATCATCTATTTCCTTTTCCTGACAAATGGGCCAGACCCACAACTTCATCAGCACAACTTTTCATCATCTCTCAGTCAACTCAGTCCTTGTAAAGTTAATTCTTACACTGATAAATGGTAAGCATTAAATAGTAATTTTAATTTTTATTATGAGAACATAATAAAGCACACTACGACAATCGTCTTGCTCCTCTTCTCTAGGGGACTTCTCTAAAACAGTTTTGTAGAGTACAAGGATTTTACCTTCTCAAACATGTGGAAAGAATGGGGATCTAGCAATAACACCACTCTTAAATATTAGCTGAAAATGTTGTGGTATGAAGTATGCTGAGAGAATAAATGTCAGAGGCCCCAGAACTAGAGGACAGAGCGCAGAATTATTCCTTGCTGAAAATGTTAAGATTGAGGAGTACAAGGTGAATACAGGATGTGTTAGTCCATTTTTGTGTTGCTATGAAGAAATACCTGCAGCTGGGTAATTTATAAAGAAAAGAGGTTTATTTGGCGCATGGTTCTGCAGGCTGTACAAGCATGGTGCCAGCATCTGCTTGGCTTCTGGTGAGGCCTCAGGAAGCTTTAACTCATGGCAGAAAGTGAGGGGGGAGCAGGTGCATCTCATGACAAGAGAGGCAGCAAAAGAGAGAGCAGGGGTGCCAGACTCTTTGAACAACCAGCTCTCGGGTGAACTAAAAGAGTGAAAACTCATTCATTACCATGAGGAGGACACCTAGGAATTCATGAAGGATCTGTCCCATGACCCAAGCCCCTCCCACCAGGCTCCACCTCCAACACTGGGGATTACATTTCAACAGGCAATTTGGAGGGGACAAGTATCCAAACGATATTATAGGCCTCCTTGAATCTTCTCTGCTACAGTGAAGCAGAACAGACTCTTCATAACAAGAGAAAGCTTCCCCATAGCTATTAAGTTTGATCAATTAAAGAAAAGCAAAGGACAAGTATTCTGAGACATAGAGCTTCATGGAAAGCCAGGGAGAGAGCCTACTAACATGAAGCATGCATCTCCTTGGAACAAAATGAAATCTGCATTAGTTATTTGTTGCTGCATAATTAATTATCCATGAACTTAGCAGATTAAGACAATAAACAATTACTATGTCACATCGCCAGGGAGAGAGCCTGCTAACATGAAGCATGCATCTCCTTGGAACAAAATGAAATTGGCATTAGTTATTTGTTGCTGCATAATTAATTATCCATGAACTTAGCAGATTAAGACAATAAACACTTACTATGTCACATCATTTCTGAGGGTCAGGAATCTAAAACAGCTTTGCTGGAGGGGTTTGGTTCATAATCTGTCATAAAGTGCAGTCAAACCATTGACAGGACCTCCTGTAGGCAGAAGGCCTTAGTTCTTTGCTTGTGGTTGGCACAGGCCTCAATTCCTTGCCATGTGGTCCTCTCCATATAGCTGCTTGGTTTTTGTCATGTGATCTGAATTCTCCAAGAGCAAGTAATCCAAGACAACAAAACAGAAGATGCAAAACTTTTGCCTTAGAAGTCACGCTGTCTTTTCTGCAATTTTCCATTGGTTCTATATGTCAATCCTATTTAACTATTCAGTGCAAGAGGGCACGACACAGAGACATGAATGCCAGGTGGTGGGAATGCCAGGAGGTGAGGATGAGTGAGGGCCATTTTGGAGGCTGGCAGTTACAGTTAGGAGAATTATTTATGAGAAAAGAGAGCAAAAATGAAACAGCCTGTTAAAACAGCTTATTCTCTGGCTCGAATGCTTTCACGAATAATGGCCACGAAGAACTAGATCTGTACATATATAAGTAAACACTAAAATTTGCCAGCCAACAGATATGCTGTGATACTGTGTATGTATAATTGGTATCCCAAAAGGGACAGAGAAATTGGCAAAATAAATATTTGAAGAGATGACAGATAAGAATTTCTAAAATAAATGAAAGCAAATTATAGGTCCAAAAACTATCAAAAAAAATCTAGCATAAAGAAAAACATAGCCTGATACATAATAGTCGAACTTTTGAAAGCTAATGATGGAAAGAAAATCTTGTAGGCAGAGGAAGTGGAGCAGAATACAAAGGAATGAAGATGAAAATTCCAGCGAACTTCTCATCAAAGTACGGAAACAAGATGACAAAGTAGAAACATCTTTACCAAAAGAAAATAAAACAGCAACATCAACTCAGAATGCTCTACCTAGCAGAAACACCATTCAAAAATTAAGAGGAAATAAAGACCTTTTTCCAAACAAAAGCTAAGATAATTTGTTATACAACAAGACATGGTAAGGAAAGTTCTTCAGGTAAAAGGAAGTATGATAGATGAAAATTTGGATCTTCATAAAGAAATGAAAGTTGAAAATGTAAAAATAAAGGCCACTATAACATTTTTATTTTTAATCACTTTAAATGATAACTATGTAAAACAAAAAATAATAAAATGTAGTTTTCGATTACAATTTAACAAAAATTGAAATGAACAATAACAAAGATATTTCATGTTTGGACATGTTTGAAACATATACAATGTTTCATGTATTTGGAGCCTTAGAAGTACCCTTAAAAATAATTCAAGAGTCAAAGAAGAAATCTTTAAAAAAGTAAAATTAGAGAATGTGTTTAGCTCTGAATAACAATGATGACACTATGTATTTAAGCCTGAGAAATACAGCTAAAATGGTACTTTACAGGGAAACTAACAGCTTTCAATGCATAGAAGATACTATTGAAAGTTGATGAGCAAAGCATCTAACTCAAGCCTCCAAATTAAAATAAAAAACAAAAACCAGACTACATCCAAAAAGGCAGGTGAAATAAAATAGTAAAAATAGAATAAATTAATGTAGTAGATGATAGACAAAAAGCAATAAAGAGTGTCAATAAAAACAAAAGGATGAAAAAATACATTTCCAGAAAAGTTGTTTAGTAAAGGTGAATGCATTACTGTAGCTTTGTAATATACATTGAAGTCAGGAAATGCGATGCCTCCAGCTTTCTTCCTCTTCTTCAAAATTGCTGTAGTCTGTGGAGGTCTTTCATGATTCCACATGAATTTTAGAGTTTAAAAAAATGCCTGTAAATATCTTTGGGATTATGATCAGGATTATGTTGCATTTATAGCAATGAATTTGTAGATGACTTTTGGTAGTGGATATTTAACAATAGTAATTCTTCCAATCCTTAAATAGACCACAGGATGTCTTTCTATTTATTTCTATCTGATTTGATTTCTTCAGTATTTTATAGTTTTTGGTGAACAAGTGTTTCACCTCCTTAGCTAGGTTTATTCCTAAGTATTTTACTATTTTTGGTGCTATTTGTAAATGGTATTGTTTTCTTAATTTCCTTTCAGGGTAGTTCATTATTGGTATATAGAAATGCAACTAATCTTTGTAGGTTGATTTTTCACCCTGCAAATTTTCTGAATTTTTTCTAACAGTGTTTTTGTGGCATTTTTTAGGGTTTTACATATAATATGTCATCTACAATGGGATGTAATTTTACTTAATTTGTTGAGAGTTTTTATTGTGAAAGAATATTGAATTTTGTCAAACGCTTCTGCATCTATTGAGACAATTGTGATTTTTGTCCTTCCATTAATGTGATATAGCAGCATTGATTGATTTGTGTGTATTGAACAATCCTTGCATCCCAAAGATAAATCTCAGTATGCTACTAGCATAAAAATAGACATATAGACCAATGAAACAGAATAGCGATCCCAGAAACAAACCCATGCATATATAGTCAACTGATCTTCAGAAAGGATGTCAAGAATGTACAATATGGAAATGATAGCCTCTTCAACAACTAGTGTTGAGAAAACTGGATATACACTCCCCTCACCCTTCAAAATGAAATTGGACCCTTATCTCTTACTATGCCCCAAAATCAACTCAAAATATATTAAACATTTGAATTTAAAATCTGAAACCATAAGACTCCTGGAAGAAAACATAGGGGAAATGCTTCTTGGCATTGGTCTCAGCAATAATTTCTTAGATATGACACCAAAAGCACAGGTCATTCTCTCATATGGCTAGTAAATTGTGACCAGTTTGGAGACCAATTTGGCAGCATACATAAATTTAAAATGGGCACCCTTGCTGACCCAGCAATTCTACATCTCATAATTTAGCCTGCACATATTAGGATGTTCATTGCCACATTGCTTTTCTTAGCAAAATATAGGAGACCATCTGTGGGTCCACTATTAAGGCACTCAACAAATAAATTGTTATACCTCTATATGGCCATGCAAAAAAAAAAAAAGAGGTTAATATTTACGAACTGGTATCTTTTAATTTCTTCAAATATTTAAGCAAAATAATCAAGGTGTAGTACAGCATATACACTATATTCCTGTTTGTATAAACATGGGTGATGATATGGGTATTATTACTAAAAGCAATAACATATATTCATATAGTAAGCTGATAATAATGCATGTAGGTTTGACTGTCAATAGATGGTAACATATATTTATTCTACTCTCTGAAAAAATATTTCTGGAAGGCTAAGTTGGTTGCAGCAGTAGTTATTTCTGAGGAACGGGACTAAGGAAATCTATAAGCAAGACAGACTTGCTTCCCGTTCTATATACTTTGTGCTCTGGAAGTTTTTTCAAAATGTGATGTTAATTTTTAATTAAAAGCAGTTAATCAAAGAACCCATATGGAATAATGAGTCATTGAGATTTTTGAAAATTGAGAATGAATCATAAACCTCCCAAAGGCAGATATTATCTGTTATTAAAATGTTCTTTACATGTCCTCCTCTGTCTAGGAACTATAACTGCTCCTGTTATCTACACTTAGAAATTAGTTTATGCAACATGATCTCAACTAGCAAAACAATGCATACATGCACACACATATATACTCACACTTGGCAAAAAAGAAACCAGAAGACTGCATAAACATATCAAAAATCTTAGGTGCTTGTCTATCTTTTTCTTTTTTTTTTTTTTTTTTTTTTTGAGACGGAGTCTCGCTCTGTCACCAGGCTGGAGTGCAGTGGTGCAATCTCGGCTCACTGCAACCTCTGCCTCCCAGGTTCAAGCAATTCTCCTGCCTCAGCCTCCTGAGTAGCTGGGGTTATAGGCGTGCACCACCACGCCTGGCTAATTTTTGTATTTTTAGTAGAGATGGGGTTTCACCATGTTGGTCAGGCTGGTCTCAGACTCCTGACCTCGTGATCCACCCACCTGGGCCTCCCAAAGAGTGGCTCCTCAGCAGGGGTGTGAGGTGGATGAGAGAAAGTAAGAAAATGTAACCATTTCAAACCAAAGTGAAGCCCAGGACCAGCGAGATACACAGCCGAATTCTACCATAGGTATAAAGAATAGCTGGTACCTTTCCGACTGAAAATATTCCAAAAAATGGAGGATGAGAGACTCCTTCCTAACCCATTCTGTGAGGCCAACATCATTCTGATACCAAAACCTGGCAGAGACACAACAACAACAACAACAAAAACTTCAGGCCAATATCCTTAATGAACACGACACAAAATTCTTCAACAAAATATTAGCAAACTGAGTTGAGCAGCACAGCAAGAAACTAATCTATCACAATCAAGTAGGCTTTATCTCTGGGATGCAAATTTGGTTCAACACACACGATTCAATAAATGTGATTCATCACATAAACAGAACTAAAAACAAAAACCACATGATCATCTCAATAGATGCGCACAAAAAAAGGCTTTTAATAAAAGTCAACATCCTTTCATGTTAAAAACCTTCAGCAAATTAGGTATTAAAGAAATATACCTCAAAATAATAAGAGCCATCGATACAAACCCACAGCCAACATACTGAATGGGCAAAAGCTGAAAGCATTCCCCTTGAGAACCAGAACAAGACAAGAATGCCCTCTCTCTCCACTCCTATTCAACATAGTACTGAAAGTCCTAGCCAGAGTGCTCAGGCAAGAGAAAGAAATGAAAGGCATCCAAATAGGAAGAGAGGAAGTCACTTTATCTCTGTTTGCAGATGATGTGATTGTATACCTAGAAAATCCCATAGTCTCTACCCAAAAGCTCCCATATCTGAAAAACAAAGTTTCAGGATACAAAATCAATGTACCAAGGTGAGTAGCAGTCCTATACACCAAAAACATTCAAGCTGAGAGCCAAATCAAGAATGAATACCATTCACAATAGCTACGAAAATAATAAATACCGGCTGAGCATGGTGACTCACACCTGTAACCCCCGACTTTGGGAGGCTAAGGCAGGCTGGTCACTTGAGGTCAGGAGTCCAAGACCTCCTGGCTAACATGGTGAAACCCTCTCTGTACTAAAAATGCAAAACTTAGCCAGGCCTGGTGGTGTGTGCCTGTAATCCCAGCTACTCAGGAGGCTGAAGCATGAGAATTGCTTGAACCCAGGAGGTGGAGGTTGCAGTGAGCCAAGATTGTTCCACTGAACTTAAGTCTGGGCCACAGAGTGAGACTCTGCCTCAAACATACAAACAAACAAAAAAAGAAAATAAAATAAAAGAATAAATACTTAGGAAGAAAGCTAACCAGGGTTTAGATTAATATGGAACCAAAAAAGAGCCTGAATAGCCAAGGTAATCTTAAGTAAAAAGAACATATTAATAGTTGGAGGCATCATGATAACTGACTTCAAACTATGCTGCAAGACTACAGTAACCAAAACAGCATGGTACTGGTACAAAAAACAAACACACGGACCAATGGAAAAGAATAGAGTCCAGAAATAAGGTGGTATACCTCCAACCACCTGATCTATGACAAAACTGACAAAAACAAGCAATAGGGAAAGGACCCCCTATTCAATAAATGGTGCTGGGATAACTGGCTAGTCATATGCAGAAGACTGAAACTGGAGCCCTTCCTTACACCGTATACAAAAATCAACTCAAGATGGATTAAAGACTGAAATGTAAAACCTAAAACTATAAAAACGCTGGAAGATAACGTAGGAAATACTATTCTGCACATAGGCCCTGGCAAAGGTTTAATGACAAAGATGCCAAAAACAATTGCAGCAAAAACAAAAATTGACAAATGGGATTTAATTAAACTAAAGAACTTCTGCACAGCAAAAGAAACTTTCCACAGAGTAAACAGAAAACCTACATACAGAATGAGAGAAAATATTTGCCAACTATGCATCTAATATCCAGCAGCGTCTATAAGGAACTTAAAAAAATTTACAAACAAAAAACAAACAACCCCATTAAAAAGTGAGCCAAAGGACATGAACAGATGCTTTTCAAAAGAAGACATACATGCAGCCAACAAGCATGTAAAAAATGCTCAACATGAGTAATCATTATAGAAATGCAAAACCACAATGAGATACCAACTCACACCAGTCAGAATGGCTGTGATTAAAAAGTCAAAAAATAACAGATGCTGGCGAGGTTGCAGAGAAGAGGCAACACTTATACACTGCTGGTAGGAGTGTAAATTAATTCTGCCATTGTGGAAAGCAGTGTGGTTATTTCTCAAACAATTTAAAACAGAAGTACCATTTGACCCAGCAATCCCATTACTGGGTATATACTGAAAGGAATATAAATTGTTCTATCATAAAGACATATGCATTTGTATATTCATAGCAGCACTATTCACAATAGCAACATCATGGATTAAACCTAAATGCCCATCACTGGTAGACTGGATAAAAAGAAGTGGTACATATACACCATGGAATACTACACAGCCATAAAACAGAACAAGATCATGTCCTTCACAGCAACATGGATGGAGCTGGAGGCCATAATTCTTTTTTTATGCCCAGGCTGGAGTGCAGTGGCATGACCTTGGCTCACTGCAACCTCTGCCTCCCGGGTTCAAGTGATTATCCTGCCTCGGCCTCCTAAGTAGCTGGGATTACAGGCACGCACCACCACGCCCGGCTAATTTTTGTATTTTTAGTAGAGACGGGGTTTCATCATGTTGGTAAGGCTGGTCTCGAATGCCTGATCTTGTGATCCACCTGCCTTGGCCTCCCCATAATTCTAAACAAACCGACACGGGAACAGAAAACCAAATACCTCATGTTCTCACTTATAAGTGGAAGCTAAACATTGATCACATGTGGACACAAAGAAGGGAACAACAGACACCAGGTATACTTGAGAGTGGAAGGTGGAAGGATGAAATAATCTGTACACCAAAACCCTGTGGCATGCAATTTACCTTATATAACAAACCTGCACAAAATCAAACAAACCCCTGACCTAAAACTGAACAAACAAAACAAAACAGAACAGTCCTGGTTTTACATTTATGAGAGAGAACACCATAGTTAGATAAAGCACAATCCAAGAAGAGTTAAAATATTGTAAAAGAAGGTGCTAATGTATATTTAGGTACATGTATTCCTTTAACCTTTGTTTAGTAGCATGCCTATACATTTACATTATGATTAAAGCACTTAACAATAATCAGTCTTTTGTGGAAAGTGCGTGCTAGCACAGCATCACTGCAAGTTTTTTCAGAGACACATTAACATTTGTTGATTTTTTTTCCCCAACTTTCCTGACTCACTTGGCAGCCACATGAATATTGCATCCTAATGAGGATAGAGAAGGAATGAGACGTAGACAAAAAAGAGGTGCTAGAAGGCATTTAAAATTTTATAAAGATATGAGTATTAGATTGACATCTTCAAGAAAAAATGGAAAATAATGTATTTATTTCTAAAAAAGAGTAACATAACAAGCACATATATACCAAATACTCAAATTTAACAAGTGTCAACATTTTGTCACATTTGTTTCATGTTATTACTTTTAAGAAATAAAATATCATAAAGTTGAGGTCACCGTTGTACTTCTCTCATGTACCATTTACCGTCCCTCCTTCACCAGAATACCATTCTTCTTCTCATGTATGTAAATATCCACAAACAATAGATTCTACTGTTGTGTATAAATTTAAAATAGGTTTAAGAAAGCCGTCTTGTATATATCCTCCCACAAATTGGTTTCTTTGTTCCACACTATACAGGATTTGATCTGCTTGCTACATCAAGATCTGGTTTATTCATTTCAACCGCTTTAAAGTGTTCTGTGGATATAGCACAATTTATCAAATCTTCCATTGATGCATATTTAGGTCTTCCCACTTTTTTTTTTTTTGCTTTAACAGGTAACACTGCCATGAATATTCTTTTATCTCCACATGAATCTGCTCTAGAGTTTTTTAGTACAATTACTGATTCTTAGGGATTAGGCAGCTTTAGTCTTAATAGATGTTGCCAAATTGTTCTTCAAATAGTTTTATACATTTAGTACTTCCATTAGCAAGATATTAGAGTTTATGTTTTCCCATATTCTTGTCCATTTAGAATTTCAAATTTTTAATTTTTGTCATTCTTTTGAGTGTGAAATGGCACATCACTTTTGTTTGTTTTCACTTCCATTCTCCTGCATGAAAGCAACATTATTATCTGATTCATATGTTTATTTATCAATAGGTTTCCTCTTCTGTTAAATGTCTGTTTTTTAGATTGTTTCTATTTTTATTAATTTGTAGAATTAAAAAATATATTTCCTGGACACTATATCTTTGTCAGCTATGTGGGTTGAACTATTGGGTTTACTATATGCAAATTTTAATTTTATTATACTATTTTGGGTCCCCTGAATTTGTAATATCCCTATTTCCATTATATGACATTTTTTTCCTCTAAAGCATGCTTAGAAGCCTGAGTGAAGCTGGCAAATGTGATAGGAATGGTGGCAGTGGTAATAATAATAGCATCTATAGTGTCCACGGTGTTGTTACATGCCCTTAAAAGGCAGAAACTCATTTAATCCTAATAGTTCTATGAGATAGGCAATCTGTAAACAATATAAATTAGCCCAGTCTGTAAACAACATAAATTTGTTCGCATTATATTTTTTGCCCATTATCTCATGAAAAGATTTTAATTTAAATTGAATCAAACATAAAACTGTAACCTTTCACGGTGTGTGTTATTTTTCACTGTTAAGAAATCCTGCCCTATCTGAAATCATAATGATATTCTCTTGCATTTCTTTCTAAAAGTCGTATAGTTTAGATTTTCATATTTTGCTTATCTATTCAATTGTAATTTAACTTTTTGGATGGTGTGGAGTGGAGAACTAATTTCATTTTCTTCTTTAGAAATAGCCTTTTTTGGGTCTGCTGCTTATTGAATAGTTTATTGTTTCCTCAGCAATTTGCTGTACCACCTCCATCTTTTATCACATTTCATGTGTGGGTTTGTCTGTTTTGGAGCTCTCTATTCTAACCCACTGTTTTATCTATTCCTAAGTTATTACCATACTTCATTAATATGGTTTTATGATAAATCTCAATAAATGAAAAGGCAAGTCCTCTCCCCCACATTTTCTACATGCTTTACTGGTTGTGTTTCTTTATTCTTTCATACAAATCTTAGCTTCTTAATTTTAGTGAAAGACTATATTTGAAATTTGATTTGAATTGCATTGAATTGATGGGTTAGTTTGGAGGGTTAGTCACCACGCATATACACTACGAAATCTATACCCGTTTTGATCTGTTCACTTAACAATGTTTACCGAGAGCTTACCATATACCAGGCATGGTTCTAGGCATTAGCTATACAGAAGTAAAAACATAAAATGTACCTACATCCTGCCTTTGTGAAACATAAATAAATGACTAAATTAGTGTGAAAATGAGTAAGCTATACATTGGTAAGTGATATGGAGAAATACAGCAAGGAAGAGGGATAGAGAGTGGCAGAAGCAGGGAGAGATATGAGTTTAATGAGGCCTGTTTATTTGACAAGGTTCAATCAAGCAAACAAAAGCCATTCAACCTGTTTCAATAAAGAAGATTTATCTACCAAATCCTGATAGGAGTGCTGAGGAGGCATATATGAGACTATGAGGCAATCCAAAAATTAGCACCAGTTGGAAGCTACTACCCCCATTAAGGAAATCCATACAATGCACCCAGAACCCTCTTCTGTCAGTTCAGTGGCACAAGGAGGCCCAAATTGTCTCAGCTGCTAATCTGATGGGGGACTTTTTATGTCACCAGTGGAAGCAGTCCTCCATTATGAAATCAGAACTTGAGACTGGAAGAGTCCACAGGAATCAAAAGTACAGTACCTATGAGTGGGTTACTAGGTATAATCATGACTTCAACCTTTTGGTTCCCGGACTCATTATTTTGGCGTTGGAAAAATGGCACCATATATTGATTGCTGTTTCAAATTGTATGCCACATAACTGTGGAGATAGTAAAAAGATTAGTGATTGCCAGGGAGTGTGGGGAGCAAGGGATAAAGAGGCAGAGCAGAGAGGACATTTAGAGCAGTGAAAATACTTGATGACACTATTATGGTGGGTATATGTTATCATACATTTGTTTAAACCCATAGAATGTACAACACCAAGAGTGAACCACATGTAAATTATGGACTTTGGGTGATAACGATGGGTGAATGTAGGATTATTGATTGTAATAAATGCATCCTCTGGTGGGGGATGTTGGAAAGGGGAAAATAAGGAGTATATGTAAAATCTATATCTTGTCTTCAATTTTCCTGTGAAACTAAAACTACTCTAAAAAATAAAGTCTTAAAAATTTAAAAATAATAAACGTATGATAACATCTTGCAGGGCAGTGCTCCAGTGTCTCAGGAGACTGGAGACTGTTGTTGTTTCATAGCTGGCACCATAATAGAGTCTCAATTAGGATCTCACCAGGAGACAAATGATTCTATCATTTGATCAGGGCAAGTTGGCTACAAAGAATTATTAACTATGACGGGGAGTTGGAGGAATGAGGGATTGTCTGGAAGGAGGTGATGAGAACTCTAAATAGGAATAGAACATATAAGGAATATCCTCTACCCCTAGGGATGAGATAGAGCAACCAAGGACAAGACCCGCGTCTCCCCTAGAGCTTAGCCTCCGATCTCATTGGGGAGGCAAAGACCGTGGCTCCCTGAATGGCACAGAAGCGTTTGTAGTGCTGCGCCGGCAGAACTTGCTGGAAACCTCCTCTCCAGAATTTGCCAGATATCCTCTTTCTAAGACAGCAGGGGGCGCTTTTCAAGGGGGAGGTCGAGGGAAGTTGCTGGCCCCCGGGCTGCTGCTGTGCATGACAGGGAACCTGGTGCCCGGGCTGCCGCTCACAATGTTCAAGTCAAGCACTGGGAGCTGCATGCACTGGGAGCTGCATGCACTGAGAGCTGCGTGCACTGCAGGGGACTGCGAAGAGAAGACGCTAGAACCGACAAGGAAGCCCCTTCTTCCTGCACTGTCTCCCCGGTACACGCCATTTACAAGCCAGCTACCAAAGGAAAAAGAAAAGCGGGTACCTTTCAAAAGAGCTAGAAAAGAATAATTCGAATGTTCCTAGCATAAAGAAACATGAATATTTAAGGTGATGGATATCCCAATTACTCTGATTGATTTTTACACATCACATGAATGTATCAAATTATCACATGTACCCCCAAAATATGCACATCTATTATGTATCAACAAAAATAAATCAACAAAAAAGAAAGCAGGGAATTAAGAGTAAATTTGGAGCGGAGAAGCAACACCTTTGTAACTGGTACAGAGAGTATCCTGCAAGCAGTTCTAAATGGATGCGGCCAGCTGCTTCCGGGTGATGGTGAGCATAAGAAGAACCCTTTTCTGCACTCCTCTCTCAGTGGAATGTGTTCCTTGGGCAGAAGCATTTGAGGGTTAGAGTGGAAGGACAGAACACCATGACGGGTGAGAAACTTCATCCCAAGCAAGCGCAGATGACACATTTACATAATAGTGACTCTACCATATACTATGGGACATTCATAGTTACCCACAATTCTGCAAGGAAACCACCACACTCAAAGACATGAGCACCGCATCCTGAAAATCTGATTTATTGGGGCCAATTCTGGTACCAGTAACTGTAGTAGTATCCAACTGTGCTAGTATCCAACCGAGAAGAAGGGAACCACTCTGAATATTTAAAACAAAGGAAATCTAAGATTGGAAAGTTGTTGCACAAGTGTTGGAAGAGCTAAATCAAATAGAAAACAGTAAAGTCACCTAAACTTTAGTAAGAACAGGAAGCCACTATCATCCCAAGGCTGAAGGGACAGAGCAGTGAAGTAGTAGGACTGGTGTCCAAGGACTTTTCATGGGGCAAAGGAAGGGCTGGTCATCCCTCTCTGACTAACATTCTGGTTTACCCGTAGAGGCATCCCCCTCTGGCCTGTTCAGAGGAAGCTGAAACCTCATCACTATCATGCTTACTGCTGGAGGTGACACCAAAGTCAGAGGGGGACGGGAGAAACACCTGCTTAATCCCTTCCTCCTTCCTCCAAATTTCCCTCTTCCTATCTCCCAGCTGACAACCTCTCTGCAATACAGAATTAAGCAGAGGAAATGTGAGCGAAACAGCCTGAGGACGGATACACTGAGTATCTGTAATTTTTTTTTAAGTATTCAGGTGGGGCTATGAATTAGTCAAGTTTGTGGACCATTGGTACATCCCAGTATTAAGTTATGTTCCCAGAAGGCAGGGCCTCATCCTATTTATATTCATATCTCCAGAAATTAGCACAATGTGTGGCATGCAGTAGATGCTCATAAATGGTAAATAAGTTATTGAATGACTAAATTAATGAGATGCCTAAATTAATAAAAGCTACAGAGATGAAGGAAGGATCTGCATGGGGGCTTGAAGAAAAGAAGGGTCAGGGGAAGGTACTCCAAACGAGAGGAAAAGCAAAGAGGCAGGAATATAGAAGATACAACGGGGGTAATACATAGATTAAATTGGCCAAAGAGGCTGGTTCATTCTGGCTTCCCTGTGAAGAACATATCATAGAAGGCAGGCGTAGAAAAGCGGTCATTGGTCACGCTATTTGACATTGCCATCCAGAGAAGAGACGGCAGTGGTTGGGCAGGATGGTGGCCATGGCGGTCAAGAAGGGCACATGTATCAGATGTATTTTAGACACCTTGCTTACTTCATGCCTTGCACTGGAAATACAGAAATGAAGGACATGAACCTTGCACTCACAAACCTCACAATCCTAGTGGACGAATAGTGGGAAGACAGGAAATTCAGGCAACAGAAGCCAGAGCACAACTCAAGCACAGGTTCCATTTCAGTTCAAGATTTCCCATCAACCTGTCCTCGCATGGCTCCCATGACTGGCAGAGTTCACCTGAGCCCCTTTCCATGGGGCAAAGGAAGGGCTGGTCATCCCTGTCTGAATAACATTCTGGTTTACCCATAGAGGTAACAGCAGCTTTCTGTTTTTCATTAAAATGTTTTTTAAGGCTTATCTTCTTAATGCAAGAGACACTAGGCCCGAATCTGTTATTTACTGATATAAACTATCATATTATGTACATATAATAATGTTATATCTGTTATATATATATGATTACTTTCCAGTTTAGTCTTTTTTATACTAGAAAACTAATTGATTTCCCTTCTTCTAGATGACTGATATATATATATATATTTTTGTTGTTGTTTTGTTGTTATTTTGTTTTGTTTTTTTTTTTGAGACGGAGTCTTGCACTGTCGCCCGGCTGGAGTGCAGTGGTGCGATCTCTGCTCACTGCAACTTCCACCTCCCAGGTTCAAGGGATTCTCCTACTGATTTTTTTTTTTTAACACAAAAACACAGCCATTGTTTGTATGGATCAGAAAACTGCCATTACCACTTGTCTTTGGTATTCATAGCCACTGAATAAAAAGCAAAGTGAAAGAAAGACTGAGAGAACCCCTCACACACGCTTGGTCTCTGTGTGATGCTCTATTATAAGCATCCATAGGCTTTATATGATTCCACAATCTCAGGCCTGTGACAGGAACCCATGTCTTTAGGTGCAGCCTGCCATGCTCCAGGCCTCCCACTAACTGGAACTTTCTCAGCCTAAACATTTCTTTATTAAATTCCTCCTGAAACTTGAAGTTATACCCTTGATACCACGCACAGATGTCTTTCTCTTTTGGCTGTTTATTCTATTAGCAGTTATTGCCTCATCAATCCCCCTCTTTCACTGGGTGTTCCAGAAAGAAATGTGGTTTGTATTAATATCTTCAATCATCCTTCATAAAACAATACTGAGTCACTTAATTATCTTTATTACTTTTCTTTCCACTCTTTGCTATTTACTATACTTGTCACATGCTTTTCCAAACAAACATTTTAGGACTGTCAGAGGTGTCAAATGAAATAGCCACTGGCATTTAATAGGGTTCTCCAAAGAAAACCTTTACCAATGAAGCTGATTGTGTTGGGGTATGAATTAGTACAAATTTATCATCAGATCCAGAAACTGAGAAGGAGGGCACAAAATGGACTCAGGCTGAACACTCCAAGCCATTTCCCTAAGCGGTTGAAGGAATATAGGGGGCACAAAAGCCAGAAGATAATTTAAGTAAAAATACTAGTACAGTTCTCCTTATCATGACCAAAAGGATCAAGAAAAGCAAATGGGGGTGGAGTGAAGAGATGGGGAATCAGGACAAAGTGGTAAAAATATACCAGAAGGACATTTTTCCAAATACAATAAAAGTTGAACTAAAGCTAAGGAAGATAAAAGCAGACGAGCAGAAATCTTGAATTATGATAAAGTTAAATGTATCATTCTATTCCTTTATGGATAGTACCTTTTGTATCTTGTCCAAGAGATTTTTTTTTCTACCCCAAGGTCGCTAGGGTATTCTCCTGTTTTCTTCTAGAAGTTTTATATTTCTGACTTTTGTGCTTGAGTTGAGGTGACTATGATCCACTTCAAATTAAGTTTTGTGTATGGAATGGTTAAGCTTTTTGTCCTCGTACCTTTATCTAGTTGCTCCAGCATAATTTATTTGAAAAGGTGTTCCATTTGCCATTGAATTGACCTAGCCCCTTAGCCAAAATGCAATTGATCATATGTGTGATTCTGTTTCTGGGCTCCATCTGTTCTGTTGCTTTAGTTGTCTGTCTTTGTGCTCATACCATACTGTCTCGACTACTTACCTTCAAAGTCAAGGCAGTATGGTATGAGCATAAAGATAGACAACTTTATTTAGACAATTTCAAGTCTTGAAATCAGGTAGTGTACATCCTCCAGTTTTTTAGGACATTCTAGATCCCTTGAATTTCCATATAAAGCTTAGAGTCATGGGATTTTGGTAGAGATTCTCCCAATTTGGGAGAAAAAATATCTTAACACTGTTTTCTTCCAGTCTGTGAAGATAATATCTGTTTACATTGATTTAGTGTATCTTTACTTTTCTTCTCAGTAATGCTTTGTAATTTTACCTATAGTTATATTAGATCTCTATTGTAAGATGTATTCCCTTGTATTCACTGGTTTTAATGATGTCTAAGTGGCATTTTAAGATTGTTTAATTTTGTTGTTAAAATAAAGATTCACAATTTATTTTTCATACATTGGCTTTATAGACTTTGGCCTTACTAAATTTACTTATTAGTTATAGTAGATTTATTCGTAGGTTCCACAGAGTTTTCAACACATATAATAATGTTATTCTGGTAAAAAAGACATTTGATGTTTTCCTTTCTAACCTTTCTGAACTTTCTTTTTAATTCCCCCTGCCTTTTTGCACTGGCTAGAATGTCCATTATACTGGTGAATAGTAATGATAATGAACATTATTACCTTTTTTTTTTGTCTGAGGAAAAAAGGGCTTAATATTTCACAATTAAGTATTATGTTAACTATAGGTTTTTCATTGATGTTATGTATCAAATTGAGTAAATTTTATTTTATTCCCACTTTTCTCAAATTATTTTTTAAAAATTGTTAATGAGTGTTGCATCTTGTCAAATGCAATTTCTGTGTCTAAAGAGATGATGTTTTATTTCTTTATTCTGCTCATGTGGTAAATTACATAGATCAATTTTTAAACTTTGAAACCACTATGCATTCCTGAAATTAATCCCTAATTGTATATAATGTGTTACTATTTTGATATGTTGCTAAATTATATTGGCTAATATTTTGTTGGGGCATGTTTAATCTATGTGTATGAAGGATTTAATCTCTAACTGCCTTTTCTGGCAACATCTTGGCCAGGTTTTTAATGCTGCCCTAGTAAAGTGAATTTTGAAGTTACTCTCCTCCTCCATTTTCCAAAACAATTTGCATATAGTTGGTGTTATCCCTTCCTTAAGAATTTGATAACATTCACCAGTGAATATATCTAAACCTGCAGTTTCTTTGGTAGGAAGATTTTTTTCCTATTATCACAAATTCAGTTTTTTAATAGATATGGAGTTATTTAGGTTTTCTGCATCTTTGCATGTCAGTTCCATATGTTTTATCAGGGAATTTGTCAATTTTGTCAAAGTTGTTCAGTTCATTGACATAACTATGTTTATAATGTACCATAATTTTCTTTTTAGTGTATGTAGGGTCTGTAGTAGTATCTCTTCATTCCTTCTTGATCTTCGTAATTTGTACTTTTTTATTATTTATTAATGTATCTGAAGATTTATTCTTTTCATTATTTTTTCAAAAAACTAACTTTTTATTTTCTATGCTGCTTATTTTCTGCTTTATTGATCATTATTATTTAAAAAAATCTTTTCCTTCCTTTTACTTTAGGTTTAATTTTCTCTTTGTATAAATTAATGAAATGGAAACTTAGATTATTTTATACCTTCTTTTCTAATACAAGTATTTAAAACTATCAAATTTCCTTGCAACTACTAACTTAGCTGCATTTCACAAACTTGATGTGTTTTGATTGTCATTCAGTGTAAAATATTTTCAAATAATTCATGCAATGTTTTCTTAGACTCCAGCTATTTAGAAACTTGTTGCTTAATTTATAAATATTTTGGACTGGGGGTATTTTTGTTATTGATTTCTAATTTATTTTATTTTATTTTTTGAGACAGGGCCTCACTCTGTCACCCAGGCTTCAGTGCAGTGACATGATCTGAGCTAACAGCTACTTCCACCTCCTGGGCTCAAGCAATCCTCCCACCTCAGCTGCCTGAGTAGCTGGGACTACAGGTGAATGCCACCATGCCTGGCTAATGTTTTTGAATTTTTTGTAGAGGTGGGTTTCACCATGTTGCCCAGGCTTGTCTCAAACTCCTGGGCTCAAGTGATCCAACTGCCTCAGTCTCCTAACGTGTTGGGATTCCAGATGTGAGCCACCATGCCTTGCCCTGATTTCTAATTTAATACCATTGTGATCAGATAGTATACTCCATATGAGATGTGTTTCATAGCCCAGCACATGCAACAGATTTCACCTGTGGGCACAGATATGCTCTGTGTCTAGGGCCCCTCAGAGCTCTAATTCATCATGCTGGCCTACACATTCCTGCCAAAAGTATTTACACTCTTCAGTCAGAGTCTCCCTACTCTCTTTCATGGTGCATTCCTTCTCCTGTCTGTGGTCTGACAGGCATAAGAGCAGCCATGCTCTTATGCCTGAAGTTTATGAACAGATTTTCTGAAGTTTAGTTCACCTAACTTTCTCAGCTATTTTATTGGCTCAAGGAAGAAACCCTCTATGACTAGTAGTTTATCTGGCTTGTCTAGGTTATTAGATGAGACACAATCTCTTAAAACCTCATACATCCTTCCACTCAGAGTCTTTCTTTCTTTGCTTAGAAATTTAAAATTTTTTAAATTTTGATAATATATACATAACACAAAATTTACCATTTTAACCACTTTAAGTGTACAGTTTAGGGGCATTAGGTATATTTATATTGTGCAACCATCATCACCATCTCTCTCTGGCACTTTTTTATCTATCCAAGCTGAAACTCTATACCTGTTAGCAACTATTAACAAGAATCTCCTGTTGTCCCCTTGGCAACCACCATTCTACTTTAAGTCTCTATGAATTTGGCCACTCTAGGTACTTCATGTAAGTGGAATCACATAGTAGCTATCCTTTTATAACTGGTTTATTTCACTTAGCATGATGTCCTGAAGGTTTATCCAAGTTATAGCATGTACCATAATTTCCTTCCTTTTTAAGGCTGAGTAACATTCCATTGTATGATGAACCACATTTTGTTTAGCTGTTTATCCATTGATGGACACTTGGGTTTCTTCTACCTTTTTTGCATCGTGAATAATGCTTTTGTGAACATGAGTGTGCAAATATCTGTTGAAGTTTTTGCTTTTAATTATTTGGAGTATATACCTAGGATTAAAATTACTGGATGATATGATAATTCTATTTTTAATTTTTGAGAAACCACCGTATTGTTTTCCATTGAGGCTGTGCACTGGGATCTTTTTAAAAACAATATAGTTAGATTAACAGATAATTTTAGTTGGAAACTCTTAAATCTGGCTTAGGAAGAATAGGCTTTTGGATCAACAGTTTCCAATTTACTTGTAGCTTTTCTGTAGACCAGCAGCCTCAGAAGAAACAGACAAATATATGACTGCATTTTCCAAATAACACATTGCTAGTAGGGTTTCTATTATTCTGTAAGCAATAAGCCTGTGTCATTTCAAAGCTGGTGATCAATCTTGTGCCACTGGGACATCCTCTCAAAGGGAAAGGCTACTTCTCCAACTTGGTAGAGATGGTATCTTATAACATGGTTACATAAAATATAGAAGAAAAAGTGTTCAATGGCAAAGTTACTTAGCTTCTGCGATCCCCGTTCCCACCTCCAGGCTCCTGAAATTCTGGCTAATTATATAAACTTGAACCAGCCTTCACTTTGTGTCCTCCATGGAGGATATTCAAGGAGAGCCCAGGTAAATAAGAAGGAAACCCGAAGTAAATCTACCCACACTTTTTATGATAAATAGGAAGACTGAATAGATTAGTATCCATTCTAAAATAAGTGAACCAAAACAACAACAAAGAAAGAAAACACAGCGTAGGATTTGTACAAAATTTTCTAACACAACAAAAAAAGAAAATAAGCATAAGCAGTAAAAAGAAGACGAAGAGAACACTTCTAAAAAAGACATATTTCTGCAACTACAAGAAAGGTTAGAAGAGTAAATGCTTTACTTTTCTATATAATTAAAATTAATAGGCAAGCACTCTACAAAGGTGAAGAGAAAACTGATAGTGCTAAGAAAACAATGGGAGGAGACAAAGCCCCTATGAAAAGGAAAGAAATAGTAGAGAACATGAATTAAGATGGCATAACAAATGGAATTATGTAGAGGATGTTAGCCAGAAGGCAGAGGAAAATTTTAAAAACACATAAAGGCAGCTAGATAGCAGGAATTTTTCTGAAAAATTGTTGATAGGCCCTAACATGCAACAGAGAAATTATTTAAAAAATGACTAAAATCAAGACATATCTTGGTGAACTTATTTAAGAATGAATTGTCCAAGGATTTAGATTAGGGTTTCTCAATCTCAGCACTGTTGACATTTTGGAGCAGATAATTCCCTGCTGTGGGAGGGGCCTGTTCTGTGCATTGTAGGATGCTTAGCAGCATCCCTGAACTCTACCCACTAGATGCCAGTAGCATCCCCAAGTTGTGACAGCCAAAAATGTCCCCTGCAGGGCAACATCATCCCTGGCTGAAAATAACTGAAGCAGGGTAAGCATGTCACCAAAAAGACAAAAAGTAGTCTATTTACAATATTTACAGCTTTATACACCAAAGGCCTGGGAGGCAAGGTCAACAGTTTTGAAGGAAATACGATGTACCCCAGGAATGCTCTACTCAGTCAAGGTGCTGTTCATCAACTTTTGCAGAGTTCTTAAAAATCGCTATGAAAATATGAGTGGCCCCTGTAATAAAATGGGCAGACACAAACAGAAAATTTACAAAAAAAAAAAAGAAAAAATACGAAAGTGTGAAAATGTTCAGCTTCATCAAATGAAAGTAAATTTTAAAAATTCTTTTTCAAAGATCAAATTAATAAACTGAATAAAATAGAAGACACTACAGTGTGGGCTAAGAGTGCACAAACATTTCTTTTACTATTCCGATAGGTGATTGGGAAATATTTATCAAAAGTATTCATTGCATTGTTGCTTATAATAGGGAAAAACTGGATTGAACGTAAATGCATTACAACAGAGAATTGATCAATACATCCATACGGCAGTCATAAAAAGTTGTTTTGAATAAGGATCCTTACTGGCATGAATAAAATTCTAATTGTGTTTTAAAAAGAAATATATAAATGCACATAAACACAGATAAAGTAACTGACTTAAGATACTTGTGCCAAAAGGCCACAGTGGTTAACTGGATAATAAGATTCATTTTTTTCTTTTTTATTGTGATTTATCTGTATTTATCATTTTCCATATTCTGTACTTATCATATTTATTGTTACTTTTAAAATTTAATTTAAAAAGCCATTTTGAAATAAAAGTTTTAAGAGGTTTTTATGGAACATTTACTCTGAATTTGGATAAATCCACTCAGGTGATGTTAACACCATAACAGAGTCAGCAAATCCATTCCGACTGGGTCCCTCTCTGCCGGCTTCCTGGTTCTCATTTGAGCTGACATTGGACATGCAATATTTCAGATTCCACAGAATCACCCATGTCATGTTATCATAACAGTCATAATTAGAGCAGTATCCGAAGACACCAAAACATGCCAGGGACGTCAGCTAACAATTACTCCTGCTCCCTTTTAAGAATGGAGTGCGGTGATCCCCACAGACCCGGGAATCCACTCTTGGATTCAAAGTCTCACTTGAAAACCTCTCTGTTACATGAGGAAATCTAAAGTGCTGGAATATGATTTACAAAAATTAAATTGGCAAGGAATGTGGCAATAAAGTTGTCTAATGTGTTCCAGGGTGATGGTGGGGAGATGATTTAAAGTCGCCAAGGGCAAGAGCGGTTTAAAATCGGCTGCTGAGCAGTGAACACTTTCAGAGCTGTCTGAGTTTTGGGTTGGGTGTGCAGCATTTTAGTTCAAAGGCTGTAGTCCATTTCAGGGTTTGACAGGACGAAGTAAGAGGCCAGCTGAATTCTTGCCAGAGGATATAACAAAGAATTCAGAATCCAATACCCAGCCGCCTCACACTCACACACAAAACAATGGTTCTTTTTTCCCTTGTTTGAAATGCAAACCAGTCATTTTTCTGTTCCTACAATTGTAACTAATGAAATCATCTTTGCAGAGCTCTTACAATGGCTTCCCTTTCTATCTCTGGGGCACCCTTTCCTTATTCTTGCTTCCTCCTTCCTCCAGAACTCAGGCCTCTAAGAAGAGTTATAATGGCTAGGACATATTTTTCTTGGTTACTTCATTAGCCTGGATCCTGGAATGAGATTCTAAGGACAGGTAGCAGAGCCAGGGCAAGTAGCATGAGTCAAAATAAAATCTTTATATTATAAGCCACAAGTATCTGAAATTGTTTGTTATTGCAGCATGATCTAGCCAAAGCTGACCGATACACAGGCAATTTATCCTATAACTGGCATTGATACATATGGATACAAATGTGCTCCCAGTATAGTATCTGGGATGTGTGAAGTGGGCACTCAATAAATATTTGCAAAAATAAATGCAGGCCAGGCACAGTGGCTCACGCCTGTAATCCCAACACTTTGGGAGGCTGAGGCAGGAAGACTGCTTGAAACTAGCCTGGGCTTACATAGCGAGACCCTGTCTCTACAAAAAAACAAAAAATTAGCCAGGTATGGTGGTGTGTGCCTGTAATCTCAGCTACTTGGGAAGCTGAGGTGGGAGGATCTCTTGAGCCCAGGAATTAGAGGCTGCAGTGAGCTAAGATGGCACCACTGCACTCCAGCTTGGGTGACAGAGCAAGCAAGGCACCCTGAGTGACACAATCTTTAAAAAATGAGTGATACAAAATAAAAGAAAAAAAGAAATGCAAGGAAAAGATCTGGTTTCCAATGCCAGCTTTGTCATTTTCCGATTGCAGTAACATCATGTAATTTCATCTGTAAGTAAGCATACAATTAGCTGCTGTGTGCTGCAAGTATTGTGATGCTCCAAAAAGCATTTGGTGAAGCACAGAATAAGCCATAAAGTGTTGTACAAAAGACCTTACCTATTTGAGGGGTTTTTACTCATTTATTTTTGGTTGAGGCATAAGTTGGAAAGTTTTCTTTTGCCTCTAAAGGAGAAAATGGAGAAATGGAACAAAGTATATAGGAGTCCAGAGGGCTAGTGTCTAAACCAGGGTAAGTCATCAAGTAGCTGTGTGGACTTAGCCAAGTAACACCCCTTCTCTGGACCTCAGCTTCTTTATCTACAAAATAAAAGAGTTATCCTAGATTGCATATGAGTTGCTTTTCTTTTTTTTTTTTTTTTTTTTTTTTTTTTTTTTTTTTTTTTTTGATTTTCTAACCACTTTTATTACTGCCATCCTTGAGTGTAGCAACAAGGGCTGGGCATTTGTTTTCTTTTTTTTTTTTTTTTTTTCTTTTTTTTTTTTCTTTTTTATTATTATTATTATTATTATTATTATTATTATTATACTTTAGGCTCTATGGTACATGTGCGCAACGTGCAGGTAAGTTACATATGTATACATGTGCCATGCTGGTGCGCTGCACCCACCAACTCGTCATCTAGCATTAGGTATATCTCCCAATGCTATCCCTCCCCCCTCCCCCCACCCCACAACAGTCCCCGAAGTGTGATGTTCCCCTTCCTGTGTCCATGTGTTCTCATTGTTCAATTCTCACCTATGAGTGAGAATATGCGGTGTTTGGTTTTTTGTTCTTGCGATAGTTTACTGAGAATGATGATTTCCAATTTCATCCATGTCCCTACAAAGGACGTGAACTCATCATTTTTTATGGCTGCATAGTATTCCATGGTGTATTTGTGCCACATTTTCTTAATCCAGTCTATCATTGTTGGACATTTGGGTTGGTTCCAAGTCTTTGCTATTGTGAATAATGCCGCAATAAACATACGTGTGCATGTGTCTTTATAGCAGCATGATTTATAGTCCTTTGGGTATATACCCAATAATGGGATGGCTGGGTCAAATGGAATTTCTAGTTCTAGATCCCTGAGGAATCGCCACACTGACTTCCACAAGGGTTGAACTAGTTTACAGTCCCACCAACAGTGTAAAAGTGTTCCTATTTCTCCACATCCTCTCCAGCACCTGTTGTTTCCTGACTTTTTAATGATTGCCATTCTAACTGGTGTGAGATGGTATCTCATTGTGGTTTTGATTTGCATTTCTCTGATGGCCAGTGATGGTGAGCATTTTTTCATGTGTTTTTTGGCTGCATAAATGTCTTCTTTTGAGAAGTGTCTGTTCATGTCCTTCGCCCACTTTTTGATGGGGTTGTTTGTTTTTTTCTTGTAAATTTGTTGGAGTTCATTGTAGATTCTGGATATTAGCCCTTTGTCAGATGAGTAGGTTGCGAAAATTTTCTCCCATTTTGTAGGTTGCCTGTTCACTCTGATGGTAGTTTCCTTTGCTGTGCAGAAGCTCTTTAGTTTAATTAGATCCCATTTGTCAATTTTGGCTTTTGTTGCCATTGCTTTTGGAGTTTTAGACATGAAGTCCTTGCCCATGCCTATGTCCTGAATGGTATTGCCTAGGTTTTCTTCTAGGGTTTTTATGGTTTTAGGTCTAACATTTAAGTCTTTAATCCATCTTGAATTAATTTTTGTATAAGGTGTAAGGAAGGGATCCAGTTTCAGCTTTCTACATATGGCTAGCCAGTTTTCCCAGCACCATTTATTAAATAGGGAATCCTTTCCCCATTTCTTGTTTTTGTCAGGTTTGTCAAAGATCAGATAGTTGTAGATATGTGGCGTTATTTCTGAGGGCTCTGTTCTGTTCCATTGATCTATATCTCTGTTTTGGTACCAGTACCATGCTGTTTTGGTTACTGTAGCCTTGTAGTATAGTTTGAAGTCAGGTAGCGTGATGCCTCCAGCTTTGTTCTTTTGGCTTAGGATTGACTTGGCGATGCGGGCTCTTTTTTGGTTCCATATGAACTTTAAAGTAGTTTTTTCCAATTCTGTGAAGAAAGTCATTGGTAACTTGATGGGGATGGCATTGAATCTGTAAATTACCTTGGGAAGGATGGCCATTTTCATGATATTGATTCTTCCTACCCATGAGCATGGAATGTTCTTCCATTTGTTTGTATCCTCTTTTATTTCCTTGAGCAGTGGTTTGTAGTTCTCCTTGAAGAGGTCCTTCACATCCCTTGTAAGTTGGATTCCTAGGTATTTTATTCTCTTTGAAGCAATTGTGAATGGGAGTTCACTCATGATTTGGCTCTCTGTTTGTCTGTTATTGATGTATAAGAATGCTTGTGATTTTTGTACATTGATTTTGTATCCTGAGACTTTGCTGAAGTTGCTTATCAGCTCAAGGAGATTTTGGGCTGAGACAATGGGGTTTTCTAGATATACTATCATGTCATCTGCAAACAGGGACAATTTGACTTCCTCTTTTCCTAATTGAATACCCTTGATTTCCTTCTCCTGCCTAATTGCCCTGGCCAGAACTTCCAACACTATGTTGAATAGAAGTGGTGAGAGAGGGCATCCCTGTCTTGTGCCAGTTTTCAAAGGGAATGCTTCCAGTTTTTGCCCATTCAGTATGATATTGGCTATGGGTTTGTCATAAATAGCTCTTATTATTTTGAGATACGTCCCATCAATACCTAATTTATTGAGAGTTTTTAGCATGAAGGTTGTTGAATTTTGTCAAAGGCCTTTTCTGCATCTATTGAGATAATCATGTGGTTTTTGACTTTGGTTCTGTTTATATGCTGGATTACATTTATTGATTTGCGTATATTGAACCAGCCTTGCATCCCAGGGATGAAGCCCACTTGATCATGGTGGATAAGCTTTTTGATGTGCTGCTGGATTCTGTTTGCCAGTATTTTATTGAGGATTTTTGCATCAATGTTCATCAAGGATATTGGTCTAAAATTCTCTTTTTTTGTTGTGTCTCTGCCAGGCTTTGGTATCAGGATGATGCTGGCCTCATAAAATGAGTTAGGGAGGATTCCCTCTTTTTCTATTGATTGGAATAGTTTCAGAAGGAATGGTACCAGCTCCTCCTTGTACCTCTGGTAGAATTCGGCTGTGAACCCATCTGGTCCTGGACTTTTTTTGGTTGGTAAGCTATTGATTATTGCCACAATTTCAGCTCCTGTTATTGGTCTATTCAGAGATTCAACTTCTTCCTGGTTTATTCTTGGGAGGGTGTATGTGTTGAGGAATTTATCCATTTCTTCTAGATTTTCTAGTTTATTTGCGTAGAGGTGTTTGTAATATTCTCTGATGGTAGTTTGTATTTCTGTGGGATCAGTGGTGATATCCCCTTTATCATTTTTTATTGCATCTATTTGATTCTTCTCTCTTTTTTTCTTTATTAATCTTGCTAGTGGTCTAACAATTTTGTTGATCCTCTCAAAAAACCAGCTCCTGGATTCATTTATTTTTTGAAGGGTTTTTTGTGTCTCTATTTCCTTCAGTTCTGCTCTGATTTTAGTTATTTCTTGCCTTCTGCTAGCTTTTGAATGTGTTTGCTCTTGCTTTTCTAGTTCTTTTAATTGTGATGTTAGGGTGTCAATTTTGGATCTTTCCTGCTTTCTCTTGTGGGCATTTAGTGCTATAAATTTCCCTCTACACACTACTTTGAATGCATCCCAGAGATTCTGGTATGTTGTGTCTTGGTTCTCGTTGGTTTCAAAGAACATCTTTATTTCTGCCTTCATTTCGTTATGTACCCAGTAGTCATTCAGGAGCAGGTTGTTCAGTTTCCACGTAGTTGAGCGGTTTTGAGTGAGATTCTTCATCCTGAGTTCTAGCTTGATTGCACTGTGATCTGAGAGATAGTTTGTTATAATTTCTGTTCTTTTACATTTATTGAGGAGAGCTTTACTTCCAAGTATATGGTCAATTTTGGAATAGGTGTGGTGTGGTGCTGAAAAAAATGTATATTCTGTTGATTTGGGGTGGAGAGTTCTGTAGATGTCTATTAGGTCTGCTTGGTGCAGAGCTGAGTTCAATTCCTGGGTATCCTTGTTGATTTTCTGTCTCGTTGATCTGTCTAATGTTGACAGTGGGGTGTTAAAGTCTCCCATTATTAATGTTTGGGAGTCTAAGTCTCTTTGTAGGTCACTCAGGACTTGCTTTATGAATCTGGGTGCTCCTGTATTGGGTGCATATATATTTAGGATAGTTAGCTCTTCTTGTTGAATTAATCCCTTTACCATTATGTAATGGCCTTCTTTGTCTCTTTTGATCTTTGTTGGTTTAAAGTCTGTTTTATCAGAGACTAGGATTGCAACCCCTGCCTTTTTTTGTTTTCCATTTGCTTGGTAGATCTTCCTCCATCCTTTTATTTTGAGCCTATGTGTGTCTCTGCATGTGAGATGGGTTTCCTGAATACAGCACACTGATGGGTCTTGAGTCTTTATCCAATTTGCCAGTCTGTGTCTTTTAATTGGAGCATTTAGTCCATTTACATTTAAAGTTAATATTGTTATGTGTGAATCTGATCCTGTCATTATGACGTTAGCTGGTTATTTTGCTCGTTAGTTGATGCAGTCCCTTCCTAGTCTCAAGGGTCTTTACAATTCGGTATGATTTTGCAGTGGCTGGTACCGGTTGTGCCTTTCCATGTTTAGCGCTTCCTTCAGGAGCTCTTTTAGGGCAGGCCTGGTGGTGACAAAATCTCTTAGCATTTGCTTGTCTGTAAAGTATTTTATTTCTCCTTCACTTATGAAGCTTAGTTTGGCAGGATATAAAATTCTGGGTTGAAAATTCTTTTCTTTAAGAATGTTGAATATTGGCCCCCACTCTCTTCTGGCTTGTAGGGTTTCTGCCGAGAGATCCGCTGTTAGTCTGATGGGCTTCCCTTTGAGGGTAACCCGACCTTTCTCTCTGGCTGCCCTTAACATTTTTTCCTTCATTTCAACTTTGGTGAATCTGACAATTATGTGTCTTGGAGTTGCTCTTCTCGAGGAGTATCTCTGTGGCGTTCTCTGTATTTCCTGAATCTGAATGTTGGCCTGTCTTGCTAGATTGGGGAAGTTCTCCTGGATAATATCCTGCAGAGTGTTTTCCAACTTGGTTCCATTCTCCCCGTCACTTTCAGGTACACCAATCAGACGTAGATTTGGTCTTTTCACATAGTCCCACATTTCTTGGAGGCTTTGCTCATTTCTTTTTATTCTTTTTTCTTTAAACTTCCCTTCTCGCTTCATTTCATTCATTTCATCTTCCAGGGCTGATACCCTTTCTTCCATTTGATCGCATCGGCTCCTGAGGCTTCTGCATTCTTCACGTAGTTCTCGAGCCTTGGTTTTCAGCTCCATCAACTCCTTTAAGCACTTCTCTGTATTGGTTATTCTAGTTATACATTCTTCTAAATTTTTTTCAAAGTTTTCAACTTCTTTGCCTTTGGTTTGAATATCCTCCCGTAGCTCGGAGTAATTTGATCGTCTGAAGCCTTCTTCTCTCAGCTCGTCAAAGTCATTCTCCGTCCAGCTTTGTTCCGTTGCTGGTGAGGAACTGCGTTCCTTTGGAGGAGGAGAGGTGCTCTGCATTTTAGAGTTTCCAGTTTTTCTGCTCTGTTTTTTCCCCATCTTTGTGGTTTTATCTACTTTTGGTCTTTGATGATGGTGATGTACAGATGGGTTTTTGGTGTGGATGTCCTTTCTGCTAGTTTTCCTTCTAACAGACAGGACCCTCAGCTGCAGGTCTGTTGGAGTACCTGGCCGGCCGTGTGAGGTGTCAGTCTGCCCCTGCTGGGGGGTGCCTCCCAGTTAGGCTGCTCGGGGGTCAGGGGTCAGGGACCCACTTGAGGAGGCAGTCAGCCCGTTCTCAGATCTCCAGCTGCGTGCTGGGAGAACCACTGCTCTCCTCAAAGCTGTCAGACAGGGACATTTAAGTCTGCAGAGGTTACTGCTGTCTTTTTGTTTGTCTGTGCCCTGCCCCCAGAGGTGGAGCCTACAGAGGCAGGCAGGCCTCCTTGAGCTGTGGTGGGCTCCACCCAGTTCAAGCTTCCAGGCTGCTTTGTTTACCTAAGCGAGCCTGGGCAATGGCGGGCGCCCCTCCCCCAGCCTCGCTGCCGACTTGCTGTTTGGTCTCTGACTGCTGTGCTAGCAATCAGCGAGACTCCGTGGGCGTAGGACCCTCTGAGCCAGGTGCGGGCTATACTCTCCTGGGGCACCGTTTCCTAAGCCCGTCGGAAAAACATAGTATTCGGGTGGGAGTGGCCCGACTTTCCAGGTGCTGTCTGTCACCCCTGGAAAGGGAACTCCCTGACCCCTTGCGCTTCCCGAGTGAGGCAATGCCTCGCCCCTGCTTCGGCTGGCGCACGGTGCACTCACCCACTGACCTGCGCCCACTGTCTGGCACTCCCTAGTGAGATGAACACGGTACCTCAGATGGAAATGCAGAAATCACCCGTCTTCTGCGTCGCTCGCGCTGGGAGCTGTAGACCGGAGCTGTTCCTATTCGGCCATCTTGGCTCCTCCCCCCATGAGTTGCTTTTCAAATCTACCTTTCTAGAATGGACTTCATGTGGTCATAGACCTCATGGGGTTGGACTCCCCAAAGCTGTAATGGTGAATTGATCTGCAGCCTCTCGATGTCTTTGGTCAGGGCTACATCTGCCAACATTTCTAGATGAAAAGTGTACAATGATTGACTACTTAGATGCTCCTCAGCGCTGAGCAGTTTGGCATGGAGGCCTGGTGATACAGTTTCGACTTGTGTCCCTGCCCAAATCACATGTCAAATTGTAATCCCCAATGTTGGAGGAGGGGCCAGGTAGGAGGTGATTTGATCATGGGGGTGCACTTCCCCTTGCTGTTCTCATGAAAGTGAGTGAGCTCTCAAGAGATCTGGTTGTTTAAAAGTGCGTAGCACCTCCCAGTTCTCTCCTTTCTGCTCCAGCCACATAGGATGTGCCTGTTTCCCCTTCACTTTCCGCCATGATTGTAAGTTTCCTGAGGCTCCCTGCAGCCACACTTCCTGTACAGCCTGAGGAACCATAAGCCGCTTAAACTTCTTTTCTTTATAAATTACCCAGTCTCAGGTAGTTCTTTAAAGAAATGTAGTAACAGACTAATACACCTAGCAATTTAGTGATTGACTAAATGTCTTCATTTTTCACCCAGACTTTCTGTCTTGTTTCTGATACAGCCTCTTTCTCCAGACCTGGAAGAAATTGACCTATGATGATGTGAAGACCCAAAGTCCAGACCAAGAGAAAAGTGTGAGCTTGGAGCTCTTTATCATACAGAGACTTGGTGTAGATAAGAGAGGCAATGGGTTTCCTGCTTTCCCTGAAATTGTCCTGCTTTGGTCTCTCAGTCTAGATATATTCATGACTCTAGATGCTTTGAGTCCCTAGAAACTATAGAGACAAATGACATCCACAAGCAGTTTTACCTTGGCCCAGTCACCGGGTAAGTCAAAGACTGCCTTCAGTCTCTCTTTCTTGGTTATCTCTTCCTCTGTTCTCTCTACATAGCTAGCATGGACATGCCTCAAGTTTCATTTCCTGACCTTTAGCTCTTCTTATTTATCATCTTCAGAAAATATGTTAATTTTCAGAACTTCAGGAATCACCTTAATCATAAGTATAGAGGGAGAATAAAAATGAACTTAAGTTGCCCTAACACCTCAAAGCAATGTCTTCTTCTAAGTGGGGGAAGCCCACTGCAACAATTGAAATGTGATATAGGTTCCAGATATCCACAAAAACAGTTACGGATATTGTAAAGCATAGTATGTGTATATTGGTTTGGTGAAAGTAAATTTTGCCAAATTATGTAAAGATAGGAAATAAAGAAATAAAGAAAAGCCATTCATTCATCTTAACAAATATTCTTTGAGGACTGTGCCAGTGCTCCATATTAGTCATCTAGTACCATAATGCAGAATAGCAACTCATCCCTCAAACCAGTGATTTAAAGCCATAAATATTTATTTAGCACAGAATTCTGAGGGTCAGCAATTTGAGCTGGGCTCAGCAGGGCAGCTCTTCTAGTCACTCATGCTGGACTCACTCATGCACTACAGTCAGTTGTTGTGTTGGTTGAGGACTGGCTAGTCTGTGATGGCCTCAAATTAGAGAGCTTATCCTTGCTCATCATGGTCTCTCATCTGGTAGTCAATTATCAAGGCTAGTTCTCAAAGTCTTAGGCAGTGTTCCAAGAGAGAATGTGGGAATGTGGATGGTGTCATTAAGGCTTGGGCTTGGAAATGGCACAATATCACTTCCATCATTTTCTGTTGGTCAATGCAAGTCAAAGATCAGCCCAGATTCAAGGAATAATAAAATAGATTCAACTTTGTGATGGGTGGAGCTATAAAATCAAATTGCCTAGATTATGAATATAGAGAGAGGTGGAGAATTAGGACTATTCTTACAAGCAATCCATTACACCCCTTCACATCTACTCTACCCTTCTCCACTCTAATTTCTACCCAAAAGACTGAACTGTATGGGCTGCATCAATGAAGTCCCCTGTGCATTGCCTTCTGAATGGACACAGCCAGTGGGAAACTGGAGAGAGGGAAGACTGGAGCAAGAAAGAAGATAGTGCATTTGTTCCCTGGTTTCCTCAGGCTGGCTTTTTCATGCACAGAAGATCAGCGGTCCTCTCAAATTGGCCACCAGAGGTAGATGCCAGGTATTAATGGGGCCTGGGACAGTGTGGAAATGTGGGGCTGGGATGTGTTCTTCTAGTTGACATGGTTATGGAAGAGCTTTCCAAGGAGGAGGGTTTTAAACAGGTCTGAATGCTGTGAGGAATGAACCATGCAGGAAAATAAAGATGTGGGAGTAAAGCACTCCAGGAAGAGGGAACAGCCTATGAACTGTGTTATAGACAAGACCCTTCACCCATCACAGCTCCCGATTCGTAGCTGCTGGCAGGACATCTGATGAGTATCCTTCCGTCCTCCCACTCAGCATCTTCCCAAGTAAAACGATCATCTTTTTATCCTCCTGTAATTCTCACTGTCCTATTTCACCATTTTTAGGATTTTCTGCATTAGAAATTTACAGTCAATTTTGGTGTCATTCCAATTCAATATTTGTTTATTTTTACATCTGATTAATTAACTTAGAAACTGAAGTTCCTTGTAATACTAAGATTCTATGAGCCACCTTTACCTTATCTGAAATAGATAACAATAGACACAACAACATAGTTGTAATAAGAATTGAGATAATACAAACGATCCGGTTTGGCATGATTTCTGGTACATAAACAATGCTCAATAGATGTTCACTTCTTTGCATGGATACACAAGAAATTTTACAATACATTTTGTTACTTCATTTTTAATTGTTTTTGTATCAAAGGGTCTGGGCTCAGGAAACGATACCTAACATGAGGACTCAGAAGCTGAAGTTTTCTCTGACCTTCTCCTACCCACCTGTCTCTGGCTCTTCATTCTTCCCGGAGGTTAACAGTAGAAACTAGAATCCTTCTCCAAGGCAGCTCACAGTTCAGAATGCTTTTTCCCCAAATACAGCCATAAAACCTAAAATTATTATTCTAACTTTCCATCTGCTTTTCTATGTAAAAACTGGCCATAAAGAAATTATCTGACCCATCATGTTTAACTACAGGCCATAAGACCCCCCATTCCAGAGAAGGATTTGTCTCATATCCAGAAGGAAGGCATGCTCAGAAAGGCCAAGAAGAATCTAGACAGACAGACCTTGTGGGGTTTCCTTATTCAATCTATGAGCATTAGATCATACCTTTTGGTCCAATCCTATTTCTTTTTACTTTTCTTTTCTCTTTTTTTTTTTTAGATGGAGTCTCACTCTGTTGCTCAGGCTGGAGTACAATGCCACAATCTCAGCTCACTGCAACCTCCACCTTCCGGGTTCAAGCGATTATCCTGTCTCAGCCTCCCAAGTAGCTGAACTATAGGCACACGCCACCATGCCCGGCTAATTTTTGTATTTTTAGTAGAGATAGTGTTTCGCCATGTTGTACAGGCTGATCTCGAACTCCCGACCTCAGGTGATCTGCCCGCCTCGGCCTCTCAAAGTGCTGAGATTATAGGCGTGAGCCACTGCGCCCAGCCAATTTCTATTCAGCTGTTCATACTTTGTTGAACCTAAGAATAAAAGTGGACAGTTCCCCCTGTCACATAAAACTGTGATCAAATAAATTCATGTGTTTTTTCTCCGATTAATCTGCCTTTTATCAGTAATTTTCAGTAAACCTTCAGAGGGCGATGGGGAAGTTTTCCCCATGTCCCCAGTAAGATTAATATGCACACAGGGTAGTTGTAGCAGATGCTGTCAGTGCCCCACCCAATATCCATGCATCCGCACCATTTCCATGTGGTCCCAAACACTGCTGACTGGCACCATCCCCATCTCTGCGCCTGGGCGCATTCTTTCTAGAACCACTGCAGGCTGTCCTAGAATGGTGGGCCACAGTTGCTGGGAAATTAACAACACTCTGGGAGTCATCCTCAGCTAACAGCTGATAGGGACTGGCATAGAAATAGCCCCCAGCTCCCTTGCTTCTCAGTGGGGTATGTATAAGATGTTTTCCAGTTTCTCTTTGGAATGAATTTTCCTTGTTTGCTGTGGTGTGCTGGTTTAATAACCGAGTCTTTCTGGTTCTCATCCTGCATTATATCATTTCCTCTCCTCCCTGGCAGCTGTGCCCTGCACCACTCAATAGACAACGTGCCTCCAAATCCTGGTTCAAGGTTTACTTCTGGGGGACCCAAACTAAGATAATAACAGTTAAGCAGCACAGAATCTCCTGCGATAGAAGCCAAGGAACTCATTCTTCCTTCTAAGTGCTACTCTGCAGGGATGAATTTTATTTATTCCTTCGGTTCTTAATGTCTTCAAAACTTCCAATTGAATGCATGTATCTCTTGTTTGTCGATTAAAATATTTTGACAATATCCACAGACTCCCTCATGTGAGATGAATATTTAGTCACTTGTAATACCATCCTCATTCTTCAATATTTGACATGTGAATTTTAATATTTGGTTCTCATATGGGCTACATTCTATTTTAAAATAATATATTCAAACATTTCTCTATTTCTCAAGAAATCAACTTTAGACAGTGTACATGAACACCCTACTTAGTAAAGTGAGGCAATTTCCCCCACCTTCCTTACCCACACTCCCATTATCCACTTTCTGTCAATTCCACTTTTACTCTCACTGTTTCAAGGTTGTTAGCATTTACCTTTGCATCTACAACCTCAGTGAATCTTTCCGTGCTTTATGCAAAAGCACGTGGAGACTGCAGGAGAGAAGGTAAATGTTAACAATCTTGACACCGTAAAAGCGGAGTTGGCAGAAGTTAGGTAAATATATAAAATCACATGGGATTGTGTTTCCATTTCCATAAGCGCAGAGTCACAATTCCTGGCCCACTGAAAACAGAATATTCCTAAAGTCCAATGAGCTCTTTTATCTTAGAGTCCATCAATTGCTTAAAAATCATACCACATTTAAGTTTGTTTCACTGTTGTTGGATCACGGTCTTTTGGTCGGTTTGGTTTTTGCGTGTGTGCGTTCTTTGTTTTGTTTTCTGGAGGATCTAATTGCCTACTTTTTTCTCGATTTGTTTGCCTTTATCATGTCCTCGTTAGTTTTCACAATGGCTCAGTCATGTGCCCTATTCCCAAATTCCTTTTCTTCTTGGAGACTTTCCTACTGCCAAAGGGATGGAGCCTGAGTTCCAGCAAACCTCTGGATGGAGCTGCTGATGTGCTGGAGATCCGGGCAGTACAGGAACGTGGTGAATGCACCAGGAGTGTGCCCTCAGCAAAGTACAGACCATGAGACATTCAGGTTAAAGAGCTTCTTCGGCAGATAAATTGTAAGTAAAAGATAGTGACCAATGGTTTGTGTGTGTGTGTTTGTAATGGGGAAAACTAAATTCTAGTGTTGGGGCACACTTTTCCATAAGGAAATGTGATGAAATGTGTTCTACAAGATGAAGATAGTGATTTCTTTTCTAGGGAGGCGGGGGGCCAGGAGTGGGAGGTGCTCATGCAGTAGCTTGGGGGTGGTTGGGGTGGGGGCTGGCGAATCTCTCCTTTGACCTGGGTGATGTTTTACAGGGATGTTAACCTTTTAGTAACTCACTAAGCTATTTGTGTATATATTTTTATGGCTTTCTCTCTCTGTCTCTGTGTGTGTGTATGTGTGTGTGTGTGTGTGTGTGTGTGTATGTGTTTATTCAATACATGTTTTGGGAAAAAGAAAGAATTCCAAAAAAGAGGCTGATGTGGAAATAATATTTCTAACAAAGTGTAAAGAGGGGTTAAGTAGCATTAAAGTCATTTTATTGTGATAATAAATACATACAAATATGAATATAAATTATCTTATTAATGACTCCATGAGTCTATCAACAAATACCTACCAATTTAGAATATCTTTTCTGTTCTATGGGGATGTGGAATAAGCAGAAGCACAGGATATATTTTCTTTGCTAGAGAGTTTACAGGTAACAGAAAAGCATCTAGGGTGTGTGTGTGTGTGTGTGTGTGTGTGTGTTGGAGACAGATTCTCACTCTGTCACCCAGGCTGGAGTGCAGTGGTGTGATCACAGCTCAAGGCAGCCCCAACCTCCTGGGCTCAAGCCATCCTCCTGCCTCAGCCTCCTGAGGGGCTGGGATTACAGACATAAGCCACCATGCCTAGCTTGATTTTTATATGGGACAAAAGGTAGAAAAAGAAAAGACTGTGAGGGTTGGGAAGATTTTGCTTTATTCTGCTAGTTTGGTGAGGTGGGGAGTGCTATATGAAATATTTAGTGATCTGCACCTTGGGCAAGAAGATTAAGAAACAGTAACACAGTAACATACTCAACCCCTGGATCTGCCACTAAGCCAAGACGTATGTTTGCTCGTATAATTTAACCTCTCTCTGTGTTAACGTTCTTGTCTGTAAAATGGAAATGGTCTCTATCCCTAACCCTCATGAGAGAGGACGGAGCCCTTTCCAAGCCTTCTCGAATGTTTCTTGGAACCACGATGCAAGTTTATGTGCCAGCTTGAGCAGGGTTGTCGTTGTTTGGGGGGATAGAAATGATGGGAGGCATGTAGGCAGCACGCAAAGAGAGGCCTGGGGAGCAGCCTCTAAAACACAGCGGGCCCATTCTCCCCGCTCTTTGCCCACTAGCATAAAAGAAGAGCTGGAGGAAGCCTGGTTACCTGGAATACTGCTGCCCCCTCTGCCCACCTCATTTATTTTGCTTTGCAACCTCCTTTCATGTTCTCGTACATATAAAAAACAGAGACATGTGTATGTGCTCAGGTAAGTGCACTTTGGCCAGAGAAGACCAGCCTGGAGTCTAAAGCCACCCCATGGGCTGAAGGGATGCATGTCTCACCCAGACGGAGCCCTCAGCATGGGCTGCAGGTGGGAAGTTCTGGTCTAACTTGCAGCAGAAATGGTAATGTAGTCAACTCAAAGCAAATGTGTGAAAAACAGGAACTCAGTTTCTCAAATGAAATTCTCTACCTCCCAGTGAATGATGTAATTGATCAGGTTTTCTAGACCTGAGATATGCTGGGGCCATCTTGTCCCAGCTCTCAAGAGCCATGTGTATGCACCTCTTCCCGAGCAGACAGCACACTGGGGCCTAACACAGAGGAAGTATTTCCACCACAGAGATAGGCAGGTGCTCCATAGGAGCTTCCTTCTTTCTCTTTTCCTTCTTCTTTAAAATCTTATTAAACATTCACCAGCACCCCAGAAACCAATATAAAAACCAATACCATTGCAGAACTATAGTTTTACTGATTCTCTTTGTGCAGTTAAAAATTAGTTTGTTAATGACAGCTTCTGCTTCAAAATATTGTTCTTATTTGTTTTGTTATTTGATAATTATTTGATAAATAATTATTTGATAAATAATTATTTAACACTTACTTTGTGCCAAGTGCAGCCAAGTAATGAGGATACAGTGGTGAACAAAAGACTCCCAGTCCCTGGCCCCAGATGAACAGATTGGAAAGATAAAACTAAGCAAGTGAGTAAAGGATTACAAACAGACACGTGCTCTAAAGGAAAAGTACAGGGTGTTTAGAGAGCTCACAAGACAGGAACTTGATTCAGATAAAAGGGCCAGGCAAAGAATTTTTGGAGAAGTGATATTTACTCCAAGATACAAAGAATGAGTGAAAATTAGTAATTAGTGTGATGTTTGTGTGTGAATGTGTCTCAGGAGAGAGGGAAGAGCAAATAAATACAGTCTCTGAGGCAGGAAAGTGCTTGACATTGTTAAAAGAAGAACCTTAGCCAAATTAAATTTAACAGAGTTTAACCGGGGAAAGAATCATTTGCGAATCGGGCAGCCCACATACTGGAATAGATTGAGAGCGGATCCAGTGCAGCCACGTGGTAGATTTCTGGACAGAAAAGGGAAAGTGATTTGCAGAAAACGGAAGTGAGGTAGAGAAAGAGTGGGATTGGCTGCAGCTCTGCATTTGCCTTATTCGAACATGGTTTGAGCAGTTGGCCACATGTGATTGGCCCAAACTCAGGGATTGGCACAATCATAAAAGTAGGTTACAGAGCCCCCTGCACAGTGGCTCCCGGCTGGAATCCCAGCATTTTGGGAGGCTTAGGCAGGAGGATAACTTGAGTCCAGGAGTTCAAGACCAGCCTGGGCAACATAAGACACCTCATCTCTACAAAAACGAACAAGAAAATTAGCCCAGCACAATGGCAGCACCTGTAGTTCCAGCTACTGGGGAGGCTGAGGTGGGAGGATCACCTGAGCCCAGGAGATGGAGGTTGCAGTGAGTCGTGATGGTGCCACTGTATTCCAGCCTGGGTGAAATAATGAAGGCCCGTCTCTAAAAATAATTACAATTTAAAAGTAGTTTATGGTCTGTGTACACATCCAGTTAGGTTACAGTTTGCTATTTATGGAGAAATCTTTAGGCTGAACTTAAAATATGTAAGGAGGCAGCTTTAGGCTAAACTTAACAACATTGTGAACTGATTATGGCAAGCCTTGGATGCTATGATGAAGACTTTGGATTTCATCTAAACACGGGAGGAAACCACCAAAGAAGTAAGACATGAGTCGTGATGCAAGAAAACAGAGAAAGGGATTTCAAGACTTTGAGGGTAGGACTAACAAGGATGATTTTGTGACTAATCAATGAGATCACATACATTAAGTTCTTAGCATAGTGTCTGGGGTATAGAAAGTGTTTGATAAATACTGGGCATTATTATTATTATTAATCTTCATTATCTGGGAAATGATTTAAACTGAGTGTCCAGTGACTGTCTTGTAAATTACGGGTAATACCCATCCCAAAGTGTAAATACAAATGGGAACCATGTAATAAACTCTAAAGCACAAATCATTTTTGGTACTGGGTGGACGTGGCTGGCAGAGCGGCCTCATTTCTCCTTCATCTCCAGGATATTTTCACTGGTGTGGAAATTGCCCTAGGCTCTCAGAAAACAAACCAGCGTTTGCATGCGGCTTAGCTTTGGAAGTGCAACTGGTTTTCTTAGCTTTGACACAAGTACTTTTCTTCCTTAACACTCACCAGATCTCTCACGTAGGAGTAAAGGTGTCTGCCAGGAGTTGCAGAGTAAGCTTCCAGCCCGGGTGCCTGGGCCTTGGCACGCTTCCCATCAATGGTTGCCAAGATATCCAAACCTGAAACTAGCGGCTCAGCAGGCTTAACGATCCACTGATGGAAGCTTTTAGAAATGTGTGGTTTCTATTTGTGCCAATGGAGTGTTTTTCCTCTGGTCCCCATTTTCTGCAGGTGGTCCACTTAATTATTTAATTTCACTTCCAGCCACTACCTTCTGCATTGATTTGGGGAAGTTACTTGTCTTCCCCATACATTTGAAATTCCAGAATCCTTTACATTTCCTGTGCTTTTTCCTCCTGCTCTCATCCCCTCCACCCCCAAACTCCAGTGTTTTTTTAAAAATAATGATTTTTAAAAATCCTATAGAATCAAAAATGTCCATGAGTTTGAACCAAATCTGGCATCATTTATACCTGCGCAGCTATTTGACTCTGTGGTCGGAAATGGCTTGCTTCAACACCTGAAAATTTTTTTTCTTTTTAATGATCTTATTTTAATGGTTCGATTTTGACAAATCCGGAGTTCCTGCTGAAAGGGCTACATGAGACACCTCATTCCTCTAACTGGTGACAGGACTTTATGAAGTCTGGGCTGGTACAAAAGCTAAGGCAATTGTAAGAAATGAACAGGAGTTTTCAGTTTGGACCAGCCCTGACTGAATGAGGGACAGGGCAGACACATCATTCCTGTGAGTATGGGAGGAAGGCTTCCCGGAGGAGGTGATGCTTCAAGGGAGCAGGTAGACGATGAGAAGGCAGACACCTGGAAGGACCTTCAAGATGCAAGAGAAACACCAAGGTAAGACTGCAATGAGTAGACAAAGGAGGCTTTCAGTAGGTTATCCTGGGAGGGGCGAAAAAATACTGAAGGTGAAGGAACATGGAGTGTGTGGCAGGGGTTATGGCTTAGTGAAGGACCTGGAACAGAGGCGAGATCCACCCAGCAGGTAATGGTGTGCATGTGCATGAGCGTACATGTGGGCGTGTGCAGGTGTGTGCAAATACATTTAAGCAATTTAAGTTGTTCGCTTCACAACCCTTTTTCAGAGACATAGCAGGTGTTAGGCAGCCACAATTATTTAATTATTCACCTTGGAGACCTGAAGGGCACAGGGACAGAGCTTTCTGGAGCTTGTTGAGAAGGAAAAAAGGAATTAACAACTAAGGCAGTAGGAGCCCTCTGAGCTATAGGAGACAGCTTATTCACTGGGGGACCTCAGTTTCTCTGAGGAGCGGCGTGCCGTAGTGACCGAGTCACACAGGCTATGTCACTAGAAAAAACCTAACACATCTCCGTGCCCCATGTCCCTCATCTGTGAAGTGGACATTGTTGGGGTGCTCTCCATCAGAATCGGGGGTGGTGGAGGAGCATTCCCTGCTCCTGATTCAGGATTAGGGGTCTGAGCTGTTGGTCACTCCAGAAATAAAATAAGCGAGGCAATGTCTCTCGCCTGCCTGTACTCATCTGTTATTTGAGGTCACAAAGCAATCACCTCTCTCTCTCTCTGACTCAACATACCCCCAATCCCGTTTTCTGCTGGTTGCCTGTAGACTGTAATATGATTTGAGTGGTTTGTCTGCTGAGTTTCTGACTCCTGAATATGGGAGACAGGTGTTCAGTAAAGCCTAGGACACCAGTGGGTGTGGGTGGGGTGTCAGAATACAGCAGAGGCTCACAGAAGAACACACATTCCCACAGACTAAGGGCGAGGTTTGCTTCCAGCGCTGGTCCCCAGGGGTTGGTGTGGGGAGATACAGTTTAGAACTGTGCTGGGGGGAGGTGTTTTTTGTTCTATGTTTAGCCCACGGCAAACAATGCAAACCTTTGAGGCAGGTTTAAGGTATTAAATGGCTTTATTTTTGGTATGATCCCAAGGCTTCCCAAGAATAATAAAACTCCAAATTCAAGTTCAAGTTCAGCCAGGTAAGTAGTTCATTACTTTCTTTCAATTACCCTCGTATGTCAAGGGCCACTCAAACTACCCAAAGATCTGACACTAAGATTCACAAATAACTGACCCCAACTGACCCCATGAGGTGTTTGGAGGATTAAATTCAATGTGATAGGACACGTACAGTCCTAAGCAAAGACGCTAATGAGAGCCGAGTTCTTTCTCCTGTGCCATCTCTGGGTTGAGTCAGCCCCTTCCTCCCTGAGCGCTAACAGCCTTCTGCCTGCCTCTCTCGCACAGCGTACTTCCTTCTGCTTTATTCTGATGTCAGCCTTCCAGCTGGTCTATCTGCCCCTGGAGAGTTGGGGTCAGGTCTTATTCATTTTTTATAACCTTCATAACCAAATTTAACCAAAACATCAAGAAGAAGAAAAAAAAAACCCCTTCATTAGAGCTGTTTCTGTTTGACTGGGCTTCCTAGTAACTCCAAAGTCTTTAACACATTCTTGCTTCTCTGGTTTTTGAAGTCTTGCCTCATTTCTAATCTTCTTTTACACCCCTCAAAGTAATAAATAACACAGGCATATTTTGTAATTTAAATTTAACTTAGCTTGGCTTTGAAAATGCTGCAAACCCTTGGTGACAGGGTCCTAGATAGAGGAGCTGTAGTATGTCACAAGAACGTTGGACAGGGAGAAAATGCCCCTCATCTGTCCATAAGGAGGAGGCATTAGCTTCTGTTTCCTGGTCAGGGCTGGTGCTTCAACCTTGAGCTTTCTCTAGAATACAGCTTCTCAAAGTGTAGTCCCCAGACGAGCAGCATCAACATCACTGTGAAATTGTTAGAGATGCAAATTATGCATTCTCAATCTAGACCTCCTGAATCAAAACTTAGCGGGGTCTGGGTGTGGCCGGTGCAGCAACCTGCATTTTAACAAGCAGCCCGGAAGACCCTGAAGCACTCCAGTGATTGAGAACCACTGATCCTTTAACACCATTAGGGCTAGAACTAGGCTGGCATGACCGTGGATTCCTCTTCTGTGAGAAAGCAAAATAGGAGACGCTGCAGGTTTTGCATGTGGTGTGTTCACTAGCAGAACTCTGACGGAGCAAAGGTAAACAAGGTATCTTACTTGCCATCTCTATGCTAAATGGAGACTTATTTTTTAGATTTTTTTCCATAAGTCTTTATGCCCACAAGTCTCAGTGAAATGTTAGTAGAACTAGAATAGAGAAATAAGCATTGTAAACCTCAGACAGGCATGCATGCTGTATTGGGAGGAGATTCATCCCATCCTGCTTGATTGAAAGAGGAAGACCATTTTCTTACCATTTTGTCCAAGACTCTGGTAAGCAGAACACTATAAGACACAAAACCAGGCTTCACTGCAAAGCCCACTTTCTTTCCAGTAGTATGTAAAGTGCTAAGTGAATTTTAAGGGGTAGAGATCCAAGTTGATCTGAGAAATAAAGGGGGATGTAGCTATGAGCATTCAAAGTCCCCATGGGAAAGGTCTCTGGAGGCAATACCTTTTGTTCCTGCCTCTGAACTCTTTTTATCTAAATTCAGGCACCCAGTTTCTCAGGAGGTCCATCCACCTGCATTTAGAGGCTCAGGCTAGGGGGAGCAGTGGCTGTAAGTACAAAGTGTGCATGCCTTCTATGGCATAGGATGAGGAGCTGGTTTGGCTGAGAACTGTGCTGGTCCTGCAGATTCAACTCTGAGGAAGACACAGCCTCTGCCCTTGGGGAGCTGACAGTCCAGCAGGAACATGGATGAGTAATCAGTCAGTGACCAACAGCGTGGGCATCTTACAATAGTCTTACATGGGTCGCTTAGGCACTTGATCCAGTCTTGGAAAAGTCAGTGAATGCTTTCCAAAGGATGTACTGAAAGCTGAAGGATAAACAAATATCAGTGAATATGTGATTGGGAGGATGGAATGGAAAGGCGTGGTGGTAACAAAGACTGGACTAGGCAAAGCTAAAGGCATCTGCACATTGAGGATGTCTCAGTAGGTACAGAGCAGAGGCCAGAAGGGAGCAGGGGAGACACAAATGAGATGGGAGGCCATTATCGTGGAGTTTTAGGCAGATTGACTTTGGAGACTTTAGATGGCACTTTAGCAGGGCAGAAGTTTGATTTGAATATAGGCAAGGCTGAGGGACAGCAAAGAGATCCTTAGCTGAAGCCGCCAACAAAGATAAAATTCCTAGCGGTAATCTTTGCAAGAAATTGGCTAAAATTATGTGAAGAAAGTTTTACAACTCTGCCAAAAGATGTAAAAGTAGACTTGGACAAATAGAAAGACATTTTACGTTCTTAGTTAGGATGACTCCAAATTATAAATATGTTGATTCCTTCCAAGTAAATATATATTTAAAATGATTCCAATAGAAATACCAAGACATTTTCCACACACATACAAACCTCCCCCCACCTCCTGCCAAGAGATAGAGAAAATGTTTGTATTTTTAAAAAATGTAAATAAGCAGTTTGGGAGGCTGAGGTGGGCAGATCACCTGAGGTCAGGAGTTCAAGCCCAGCCTGGCCAATATGGTGAAACCCCATTGCTACAAAACTACAAAAATTAGCCAGGCATGACGGTGAGTGCCTGTAATTCCAGACACTCGGGAGGCTGAGGCAGGAGAATTGCTTGAACCTGGCAGGTGGAGGTTGCAGTGAGCCAAGATTGTGTCATTGCACTCCAGCCTGGGCAACAGAGAGAGACTCCGTCTCAAAATAAAACAAAACAAAACCAAAAAAAAAATGTAAATAAGCAAGAATAGCCAGGGAAACTTTGAATAAGAACAGTAATGAAGAGGATGGAAAGTCTTATCAAATTTAAAAATATGCTATCATGCAGAATGATTTTTATAGCATATTATTAGAAACAACCCAAATTCTCATAACTCACAGACTGGCTGAATAAACTACAGTATGTTTACTGCACACATTACTAGGCAGTCATGAGAAAGAAGGAGGATGGTCTATGTGTACCAATAAAGTCTATGTGTATTGATAAGTAGACCTTCTCCATTCATGAGAAAGAATGGGGAAAAACCTGCAAACTGCAGGCTAGTACATTTAGCATGCTATTGTTTTTTGTATGTATAAGAAAAATGGGAAAATAATAATAACTGCAAAGAAATGTTCAAGTCCACTCAAGACTTTTGATAGCGTTATAACTTTCACTAGGCTTACGTATAGTGTAGGATAAAGCAAATAAATATATATCTCAATATTTGTAGGAACCAAGATTTTTCATGTAAGGAAAAAATTACAGTAATATGAAATCAAAGTTAAGGGAAAAAACTGTATTGTTTAATTTGAATTTGAAATATTAACATGCACTGATATTTTTAAAAATCTGTATATATTTTATATCAGTTCCCACAGAGAGCCTAGGAACAATGACACTCAAGTAATAATCAACACCCCTAACACCTAGATTTTGCTTTCTAAATACCATTCCCCATAAGAAAAAAGATAAGGCTCCTCTGTGAAATTGCTAATCCAGGTCTAGAGCAGAAAAAATACAAAGTAAGTCTGGGATATCTTGTTGCCCCAGAAAATAAGGAAGTTCTCAGAGATAATGGGGGGATAACAAAAAGTACAGAAGGCAGCTTGAGGGGCTCTCAATGGTCAAATTCAGTTTCAGATAAGCATCAAAAGCATACTGGCTGTAGTTGATTGAAACACACAAAATCAAGGAGTCTTTACTGACGCACAAAAAGAGAGAGGCAGAAAAAATAAATGAAAACTCACTTGCCACCACTAACAGTGATTATTATACCAAATCCTTATTCTAAGAATTGATAACTAAAGGGGAAAATTAAGCAGTTACCCTGTTTTTTAAGATGAACTATAGTTTGTTAATGGTGGAAAGCTATTTTTATAGAAAAACGTGCGCTAATAACTATGGAAAGTAAAATAGAATTTAACAGTCACCATTTGGAAACCTCCAGTGAGGTAACTGATTCAGGCAAGAATAAACGATAGACGATAAAATCATTAGGTGACTGGCTGATGGGGAACAGGATGTTCAAATGGTGCCAAAATTCACTCCCACAGATTATAGGTAAATACAAAAGCGGGGAAACAGCGTTTTAATCAGGTGATCAAACTTCAGCATCACTAATGGTAGGACACGTTGCCTTGCATGCTTTTTGATGTGATGCATTATGAAATGCAGAGCATCACCCATGCAAGATGCTTGCAAGCATGCTTTAACTTGTGCCTAACTAACCCTTTAGATGCAACTTTTGGTCTGCAGAAAATAGAGGACAAAGCTAAATGGCACCATAATAAAACAACATAAGAAACCCAGAATTTGGGACATTCTGTAAGATGATTGGCTTACCATCATCACAAAAGGCAAAGTAAGAAAATACTTACTTTGGCAGGGCATGGTGGCTCATGCCTGTAATCCCAGCACTTTGGAAGGCCAAGGTTGGTGGATCACCTGAGGTCAGGAGTTTGAGACCAGCCTGACCAATATGGTGAAACCCCATCTCTACTAAAAATGCAAAAATTAGTCAGGTGTGTAGGCATGCGCCTGTAGTCCCAGCTACTCAGGAGGCTGAGACAGGAGAATCACTTGAACTCGGGAGGTGGAGGTTGCAATGAGCTGAGATCGTGCCACTGCACTCCAGCCTGGGTGACAGAGCGAGACTCCATCTCAAAAGAAAAAAGAAAAAGAAAAAAAGAAAATACTTACTTTGAGGAGACTCTTCTAGATTAAAAGAGACCAAAGAGATATAACAATCAAATGCATAAACCCTGACTAGGCTCTGGATCACTGAAATAAAGGCATTTGGGGAAATTTGCCTTTCCTCAAGGGGAACACCAGTTTGATATTAGAGAATTCGTGTTAATTTTCTTGAACAGGATAAGCATATTGAAGGGTGTAGAATGATGTCTATTTTCAGGAGATTCATGCTGAAGTATTTAATTGCAAAAGGGCATGTTGTTTACAATTTACTTTAAAATGGTTCAACTGAAAATGGGAGGACAGATAAAGCAAATATGGCGTAGTTTTACAAATGCTCATTGTCTCATTCCATTAACATTTTTGTATGTTTGAAAATTTTAAGGATAGAAATCAGGAAATTAAGAAAAAAATGACAGACTGATAGTCCCAAGTGTTTGGACTGGGCAGGTGTTTAGTAATTTACCAAGAAAAAGAAGACAAGATAAAATCAATGACAGAAGGCAAGGTTGGTAGGCTTAAGCAAGCAGGTCTTAATTGAGAAAGAAGGACTACCTTTAATTCCTTTCTTGCTTTTCTCTTCCATGTGGGAGGCTATTCAGGCCAAGATGAGAGTGTGGGGCTAGGGAGAAGGCCAGAAGGGTACTAAGAAGTCTTAGTGAACTTTGGCCTTGAACTTAGTCCTGTGATTCAGCTCCAACCACCAGAACTAAGACATAGAACTTGAGTTCAGTAAACAGACTTAAGGGCAGATTTATAAGGGCACAATGGTAATGGTTGGATGTACTGGGGAAGGAAGTGTCGTTAATGATACTAAGTTTCTAAATCATTCAGTTGGGTAGATTGTGTTGCCGTCACTGAGATACCCTGATCCTACAGGGGCTGAAAAAAAATTGAGCTTAACCAACAAACACATGAAAATCACTGAGGCCTACAATTGAGTATTAAAATTATTTGAACTAGGCAACAAGATTCTAGTCCATAAATAGAAATTAAAAGTTTAAATTGCAACTGTCACAGGATCCCTGGGGTGTCACTTCACCAGCTGGAAACATCTGTGGCTGGCGGCACCTTCTGCCTGAGTATTGCTGTCCATGGAGCTTGTTCTACCTACTCAGCCCAGCAGGGTGTGCTTGGCTCACACCTGGATCCCAAACCTGCCAAGGGCAAGCCAGGCGAAGAGCAGCAAGGGGTTGTGAGTGAGTGAGCACAGGGTCCAGCCATTGCGCACAGCCAGGTACTCTGGCTGCTGCAGCAGGGTGGGCAGCTCCAGGCCATGGCATAGGTGCCGGCTCCATGCAAGGCTGCAGCTGGACCAAATTTATCACACATGGCTTCTACTGCAGGCACCTGCGTCTGCACTTGGGGAATGTGATGGTGCCTGGAAGCTTGGAGACGCCAGGAACCACAGAGCCCCAAAAAGGGTGTCACAGCCTTGTCTTGAGGAGCCCCTAGATCTGGGCTCCCCAAAAGTCCATAGCTCTTCTGTCCTTCTCATCACCCACAATGTGGTGAACAAGGGTTATGTTATAGCTATTTCAGTCCCATCATTTGGCGGGTCCCAATTTCTTGTCCTGTGTCTAGGAAGAATGAGGTATGTGGACAACTAGAGGGTAAGAAAGGCAGAGAGGTGCTTCATTGAGTGACAGAACAGCTTTCAGGAGACCTGCAATGGGTAGCTCCTTTCCTCAGGCAGGTCATCCCAACAAGTCAAAGAGACCTAAAGTGGGTAGCTCCTTCCTACAGCTGGTAGTCTTGATGTCTGTTTGAGTCTGGCTGGGTCTGGCATTTTTATGGTCTCAGAAGGGAGGAAGTGCCTGCTGATTGGTCCATGGGTGGCTATGGGGAGGCCCAGATAAAGCAACATAAGTTCTCACTCTGGGCCATGGACTCCATCCAAAACTGACAGCCTGGCTCCCAGGCTTCAGGCTATCCCCGGGTTGAAGGTGGGGCTTCACCGGGTACCTGCCCCTTTCTGCCCAGGAGCCTATCTGCCTCCTGCCACCATCAACATGTTGTCCATGGTGCCCAGGCTGCTTACACTGAGGGGTGCCTGCAAGCCTGTGCTGAGCCACCCTCAGCCCTCTCTCTACCTTGCTCCCACGCTCGTTGGCGCCTGAAGTCCAGAGGGGGCCGAGGCAGCAGGGGAATGCTGTGTTAGCGCCACCCTGAGCATGCTTACTTGCAGCCAGGCTCAGCCACAACTTTTGCTCCTAAATCACAGCGGGTGCTGGGAGCAGTGAGAGGCCAGGGAGTGGGAGCAGGCCCTTCTGAGACTGCAAGGGGTGGTGGTGGTGGGGCCTTCCTGAGTCCCCGAGAGCAGAGGGATGCCCAATTCTGGAGCCATGGCTGAGTGGCTGCAGCTATGCCCAGGAGCACGGGACTCCTGCACCTACTCGGTAGGGGGCAGGGCTTCCACCTGTTCCCAGTTCTTGCTGGCCCCACAGAGCACACAACTGCAGCCACACCTCCCTTGCTGCAGCTGGCATCTTTGCAGTGGCCCCTCCAGATGGGCCACGGCTGCCATCATAACCTCATTAGTCATTAGGGAAATACAAACTGAAACCATAATGAAATTGGGTGTTGTGGTGCACACCTATAGTACCAGCTACTCGGGAGGCTGAGGCAGGAGGATCATTTGAGCTCAGCAGTTTGAGGCTGAAGTGAGCTAAGATTGCTGTACTCCAGCTGAAGGACACAGCAAGATATTGTCTCTGAAAAATAAAAACCATAATGAGACATTACTACATACCTGCTAGAACTTCTTGGTGTTGATGGCACAGAAAACAATTCCCCAAAATATGGCTCTTTGGCATGCTGAGTGCTTTGAAAATTAAAAGGCCCCAGGTATGAGCCTGAGAACCAAGGTCTCCCTCTGACCTTCTCTTGCTCCATCTCTCTGATTCTCTGTCTCTCCCAAAGCGTAGGATGAAGTTGTTCTCTGAAGGTCCATTATCTACCTAGTAACTGGACCCCCCAAAGAGAAACACGATTGGCTTCAATACTTACCCTGAAATTTCACTAAACAGAGATTAAAACTCATATCATAGCAGAAAAGACTAAACATTAAACACCACAATGAAAACCTAGGCAAACTTCATCCCAAACAACTGTTTGTTCTCCAGTCCCATTCAATTCCCAAAGATAATTATTTACTTACCATTGTCTGAGCATTTGGCCCATTTATTTCCCCTAAAAATCATTTACTCCTACATCCCCATCTCCCCTTTCCTATGAAGAAGGGCATGTAAGTTTCTGCTCCCCACTGGGCTATTGATTGATCATTCTCCCGCTATTCCTCCATGCTATGCACATTAAACAATGTTTCTGCCTTTTTCTCTTGTTGATCTGCCTTTGTCAGTTCATTTTCCATGAACCTTCGGAGGGGGAAAGGGGAAGCTTTCCTTCTTTGCCCCTACAAGGGCAATTGTACACTCACACACACACACACACATAATTATATTTCTAAATATATATAATATATTTATATATAATTATTATATATTAATTACATATAATATATAAATATTTATTTATATAAACTCATAAATATATAATATATATAAATTTTCATATAAATATATAAACAAATATATATTTGTATTTTATATAAAATGTGTAATGTATAATCACTTATAATATACATTATACATATATCATATATCATATATTACACATATATAATATACATATATGATATATCATATAATATACGATATATATGATATATCGTATATTATACATATATGATATACATATATTTTAAAAAGACAATATTAGGTTGTAGAGCAACTGGAACTCTGTGTTGCTGATAGGGACGCAACAATGGCACAGGCAAAAAATCCACTTGATCTGGGAAGCGATTAGCTGTCGCCTGTTAATCATGCACTAAGCAGAGAATGAACAATCCCATTCCTGGGCATTTCTCTGAGAGAATAAAAACATACCCAGAAACTGTGAGCAAATGTTTGTAGTGACCTTTGTTCAAAATTTCTCCAAACTGGAAACAAACCAAAATGTTGGTGAATGGCTAAACAAAATATAATGCAATGCATTCATGCAATAGAATACTACTGAGCAATGAAAATGAATGAAATATCAATCAATCCACACAACAGCATGAATAATCTCAAAACCATTACGCAAAGTGAAAGAAGCCAAACTCAAAAGGCAACATGCTCTATCACTCCATTTTTATGACATTCTAGAAAAGGCAAAACTATGGGGCTAGCAGGTGGGGGATTGAATTGACCATAAAGCAGAATGAGAGAATTAATTTTAGGCAGAGAAGAATGATGGAGCTGTTCTATATCTTGATTGTGATGGTGGTTATGAACCGTATGCATTTTTCAAAACACATAGAATTGTCCATTATAAAAGAGTGAATTTACTGTATGTAATTACAGTAATCTTTTTTTTTAAGTGAAAATGCAAATAACTGTGAGCACCAACACTGGGCTAGAGTCCAATGACATTAAAATGAGGTCAATTAGCCAACAACCTTCAGGGGTTGGTGTCATGACAATTCCTGATTTTGGAGAGCAAATGTTAAGAACTGTGGAGTGCTGGGGGCTTATGGAGGGCAGGGAAAAAGCCTGCAGATGAGATAGGCAGGAGACCAGCTGGTGAGGCTTCCTCATGTGGCTCAGGCCAGCCCTGCTCTAGTTCATCTGGGCACACTTCAATTAAACTATTCATTTGCTAATGCTTCTTAGGGTGCTGTTTATCAGCAGCTCTGTTGCCAAGCCCTAAGCCCCAGGCTCTGCAATATCTTGGGGGGGGCACAAAAAATTATTTTCCTTGATTTGCCACTAAAATATTCCATGACCAAGATGATCCATCGTAGTTATATTGAACACTTTAGCCAATTCTTGCTTAAGTGGAAAGCCTCACGCAACTTTGTCTTAAAATTCCTTGCTGTGGTGCAATCTGGTGGGAGATCTTGGGACATAGTGTCTGAATTCTGAGGTTCCGTCCAGGCCACATCACTGATCTATGTCCTCTAATGTCTCATTGGCAAGTCTCAGTTTTCCCACCTGTCCAGTGGAAATAGTTGCTGTTCTGAGCAATAAAGCCCATTCTGTATGGATAAGCAATTTGTAAACTGAAAAAATGTTATTTATGCAGAGAAGCGGGGGCCCAGGCGTCAATCCCCTCAGACGCGACACGGGACCCCCTCGACCCTCCTCTGGATTGTTCAGAGCCTTTGTTCCGTCATTTTTACATCTGTGATATGATACTGCTGCCTCCTCTGAAGGATCGGTGGTTCCCACTAATGCAGCCCCTAACAATGGCTTCGATGAAAGAGGTAAGCGAAGAGGCCAGAGGGTCTCCGGAAAGAAAGGAAGCTTGTAGCTTTTCAAGTTCAATGAGGCTTAGGAGGTTGGAAGGCTCTCCAAATAAAGGCCTGTTTAAAAGAACGCCCAGGATTCAAAGCCGGTTCTTTTCCCAGACCTCTGACCACTTTCAGCCATCCCGGGGACGTGTGTGTTTACCCATGTCTCCCGCTCCCTTCTCGAGTCATTATTCCACTCCCAAGCCTGGATTTCTGAATCTGTGATGACACAAATGGAATTACCTGGAAGGTCTGACTGGGGTCAGCCCTTGGAACCCAGGGCAGCAGGTGCAGCCCGCGCCACTATTCCCAGCCCCAGGGACTTGATATATGCAAATGCGGGGGCCATCAGGCCAGGGACAATAGAGCCTCTTAATCCCCCCAGGCAATGGGAGGGGGAGCACTCTCGTCCACACCCCTCCCCCCTTGCCAAAGCTGAACTCTAAATGGAGCATCCACAGAATGGAGATCTCCTGCACAAGCCAGGGATTCTTTTTCCTCAAAGAGCACAGCTCTGGAGTGAGCTCTGCGAAGGGAGCACAGATGCCTGGAAGGACCCTCTACAGGAGCCTTTGCTCCTGGGTGTTTCCGCTGCATAGCCCAACCAGACCTCCATAACCCGCATTAGCCCCCAAGGGCTTTCTCCTGCTCTGTCCAACTAGCAGCAACGCCTCCAAGCTCATGCCTTATTATTTATTCCACCGAAGCGGAGGAGTTGACAACAGCAAAATCTCTCTTCTTATCCTACTTGGCTGTGAACTCTTAAGTCACTCCCCTCTTAAGTGGCTGAGACAGTGTTCCTGATCCCTCAGAGAATCCAAAATAGACATAAGGCGGCTTCTATCTGTCCAAAAGGTTTAAGTCTCTACTTCCAGCACCCTGGGAGGCACGGTTTCTGTCCCAATATTAGGTCATGGAAACGCCTCTTTTATATTCACTTTTTACCAAATGAAGTAGTGCCTACCAGGTTGGGCACCTTGGGTACAAAAATGGAAAATGCATGGTCACTGACACCCACCCAAAAACGATTTTGCCTCCTCCGGGCTCCTTTCCCATCCAACTTAGCCAGTAAACCTTCAAAGTGCATACATTTCCCTCTCATGAAAGAAAAAGTGAAATGCAGGCTGCATACAAATTAGGAAAGTTTGCAAAGTACAGTCTCACACTGTTCAGGTTTTACCCGTATTTCCAGTTCTTTCTTTGTCTTCTGCCTTCCAGACACTTTATGAAGCCAGCTCTTTCGCTAAACTCCATGTTCACTGTTGCGGGCTGAGGTGAATACTGTATTTCCAATACCCTCCGCTTTGAGGCTCTTACCTGGACTGCATTCTCCTTTTCTGGGCACACAGCTCCTTTTGAAACTGGAGGAAGTGACATTAGATAAATGCTGAGGTCCCTTCTAGGTCTGAGATTCTGTGAGTCTGGAATTGTTCAATGGCCGTGTTTAGTCTCCCAGTGTGTATTTCTGATACTATCTGCAACTCTTGCTCTACCCCAGAAACAGTAGTGGAATCCTTCTCACCTAGCAGAACTTGAGATATGCCTTTTGAGCTCCAAAACTGAAAATATTTGTCCTATGCCTTCTCTTGTATTTTTTTCCCTCTCCTCTCTGGAAGACTTGTTGCTTAGACATTACTGGTCTAATCTTAGCCAGAGGAAGCTGTAGGCTTGCCTGGGTTTGGGTGCTGGGACTGGGACATTATGATCCTCTTCTGGGCAACCTGTCTGTGTCTAGGTTTGAGCCACAGTCCAGCAGCCTCTTGGGGAGTGCTGTGGAATTGCACGGAGGTTCTCCTCCCTCCACAGAAAGCTGCAGAGAGATGCCAGGGACTATGGCCCACTTGCCCTCCTGCTATTGGGAGAGTCAGGTTCATTATTTTCCAATGTTTTCAGATTCAAATTATCATGTAAATTAGAGATAGGAAATCACCATTAGGTCATTTTTCCTATCCTCTCAGGGGCTGAAGTGGGATCAATGTATGTTCTCCAGTTCTTTGTTCTCCCTTGTGTTAAATAATGTAAGGAATGGGGCTTCTATTCTTGAGAGAGTATTACATATTCTAATAGATTTTCACAGTTAAGAAGGCCTTTCATCTTTGGCCCAAAGTTTCCTTTCTTTACATTTCATGAGTTCATTCTTTAGAGCTCTTTTTACTTAGCAGCCTCTCCCTTTTGGGGTTTAGACCCTAAAGATACATTTCTTAGACTTGGTTCTCTGAGCAAGCCTCTTGAGCCCAGACTTTCTCAAATGGGAAATAAATCCAACCCGACCAGATCTTTCCCTCCTGGTGTGAATGGAAAGTATTATAGAAACAGAGTAAGGAGTACTGCAGACCCAGATCCCTGAGGCATCGTGGGTCAGAGATTCCACTAAAATTTTTCTCTAGATGTTTTATGATTCAAACAATATAAATTGTTCCATTTCATTCGAAAGAGCTTGGAACACCACTTAGAAACAGCTCTTTTTCTTTGCTGTGTATCACAGCCCCCTTCTTCTGCCCCTGTTTCCATCTGGGCATAAAAGTGGCAGTGAGGGAGGGAGAGTCAAAGGCTTGTTGAGGTTGTATTTCTCAAAGCTGTAGGTAAAAGATTTCAAAGACTTGTGTCTTTCTTTCTAAACTTTCCCTTTCTTTCGCCCTCTTTTCTTCCCTTCCTCTCTTTCTTCCTTCCTTCTTTCCTTCCTTCCTTTCTTTTATATTTTAGAGACAGGGTCTTGCTCTGTTGCCCAGGCTGGAGTGCAGTGGCATGATCATATAACTCACTGCAGCTTGGCACTCCTGGGGTCAAGTGCTCCTTCACCTAGGCCTCCCAAAGCACTGGGCTTACAGGCATGAGCCACCGTGCTAGGCTCCTTCTTCATTCCTTTCCTTCCAAATGTTATTCAACATCTTGCCATAGCAAGCCCCTTTTTCTCTTTCAGAGATACAGAAGAAAATAAGAAAAACAAGGTACTTCGATGAAACTTGTACTCAGTTGGGGAGAGACAATAATTGAGTAGGCATAAAAAGAAATAATTTCAGAGAGTGTCAAATGCTATACAGAACATCAACTGGGTGATTTCATGCACAGTGACAGGCAGCAGGGGGTGGGAGGAGGGCATTGAGAGAAGGAGCTTCCTTAGAACTGGTAGCCACAGAAAACCTCTCTGAAGTGGCCTTTGAGCTGAGTGCTGAACAAGAAGGATCCCCTGTGTGAACCCCTGGGAGCAGAGTGCAAAGGAAGTCTCGAAGCCCTTGAGAGAAATTGAAGTAGGCAAGTAGTAGATGAAAAATAAGTGGAAGGCCAGTGTGGCTGGAGCATACTGAGGCAGAGGTCAGACCAATAGGCAGGGAACAATTGCATCAGTGGAGACCATTGTAGGCCACAACATTGAGTATGAACTTCACTGAAAAAGCTAATTCTTAGCTTTTTTCCTTTAGATATGTCCCATAACCCCTTTGGCAGTTAATTTGTTATTTATGGCCAGGTAACAGATTGCCCCAAGACTTAGTGCCATAAAACAACAATAATAATGTACGATCTCACAGTTTCTGTAGGTAAGGAATTCAGGAGTGTCTAAGCTGGGCAGTATGGCTCACAGTCTCTCATGAAATCTCAAATTTCAGTCATGTGAAGGTTTGACGTGGGTGGGAAGTTCTGCTTCCAAGGGAGCTCACTCCCAAGGTTGACAGGTGGGTTGCTGCAGCCTGTGGCTGTAGTTGGAGGCCTCAATACCTCTCCACTCTGTAAGTGGCCTCATGACATGACAGCTGGTTTCCTCCAGGGCAGGTGATTCAGGAGAGCAAGACAAAGCTGCAACATCTTTTGTGACCAAACCTCAGACATGACACACCATTATTTCTGCAGTATCCTGTTGGCTACACAGATCTGCCTTATTTCATGTGGAAAGGCTCTATGAAGGGCGTGGATCCAGGGGATAAGGATTGAGGGCCATTTGAAGGCTGCCAGCCACAGGTCTGTTTGCTTCTCTGTGCTTAAAGATATTAAATCTGGATAATTTCTGAGGTCTTTTCTGACCCCACTATTTTATGGGGATAATTTCCACGGATATTCTTGTTCTAACAGGGATTCTGGTTTTTGTCATTACTGTTGTGTGTTAAGGGCATGAGAAGATGGGAAGAGGAGTAGAATGTATCCCTGGCACCCCTCAAGACAAACCACAAAAAATGCTACTAGGCTTCCACTGAAGCTGAAAATCCTGACTATAGGGATGAGGGGGCTGGGGCGCGTTCTAGGCTTTTATGACTTCCCTAATTATGATGAACTTTGCAAGATTGAGCTTGCTGAATATTCTGACATACCAACGTTGCCTTCTCTATTGCTCCTGGGACTTCTCCAAGCCACATGCATACCAGTGTTATCAGCAGGGAAGTGTTCTGAGGGGGCATCCTGACAATATGGCATTGTCCTGTGGGACTTATAATCAGGTTCCAACAATGACCTTTTATCCAGTTTGTTTTTTGCTGGGTTGGTGGATGCGCCTCAACACAGGCTCATGGGGAATGTTTGGGCACACCTGCTTCCACACTGCTTTTCTGTCGTGTCTCCAAGATTTCTGTGCATTGCTTTCTAGCCATGATTGGCACCGTCCTGGCTGTGTCCTTCAGATGGAATGTTGTTTTAGGGAAGTCCGGGGGCTGGGGTAGGGGGCAGGTTGGCAATGGAAGTCCTCATGAGCAGCTGTGATTTGTGGCAAAGAATGTTTCATAGTGGAATTTTCCCCAGCACAACTCCTTCTACAACTCAGCATGGGCTGGAATAATGTTATAAAAACCCAAAGAAAAAAGAAAAGGATATTGTACACCAGCCAGGGTTAAGGGGAAGAGATCTTTTAAAGTTACAAAAACATTCTTAAGGAAATACATCATTGAATCACATATGATTATTTAGAAAACCTGATTTCAAAACCTGATGTCTTACTCTCTGTGTGACTTAGGCAGGGACACAGAATCTTCATGTTTCCTCATCTATCAAATGGAGACTAATCTTATTTGCCTAACAGCGTTGCTGTGAAGATCAGATGAGAAGTTTATAATTATTTAAAAGGACATTTGAACCCATTAATAGCTGCAGAGGGGGAGGACATATCGTTAGGAACAAAGCTTTGCAATTCACTAGCTCTGGATTCAAATTCAGGTTCTGCAGTTTAACTGTGACTTAGTTTCATGCTTCTCAAACTTTCTTGTGTGCATGAATCACCTGGAAGCTCTGTTAAATTTTTGCATGTTCTGATTCAGAAGATCTGGAGTGAGGCCTGAGACTCTGCATTTCTAGGCAATTCCTGTGCTGCTGCTCCACACTATGAGGAGCAAGGAGTGAAACTCCCTAACACAATGATTCTCAACTTGCATTGCCAATTTAGAAGCATCTGGGAGCTCTACAAAGTCCCAATACACAGGTTGCATCTCAGATCAATTAAATCAAAATCTCTGGGGATAAAAGGCAACATCAGTATTACTTACTGCTGAGACTTAATTTTTTACTCTGTAAAATTAAAAAAATCATAGTCCTCCTTTATAGGCTTGTGCTGGGATTCCAGGTTTATAATACTCTTGCTGTAGTCTGTTTCATTTAAAAAAAAAAAACTCTCAACAATTTAAAGATACTGTAGTTCTTTTGTGTTTACAAATCACTGTACATGTATTGTCTCACTAAATTCTCCAAAAAGTGTTATGAAATACTTGCATCTTCTAGACTTTGAGGGCTAAGTAGCCTAGATAAGGGTCCAGAGCTAGGAGATAGTATCACTGGGACTTGAGCTCAAGCCTCCTCCTGCATTTCAATGAACAACTTTGTGACTAATGCATATGGCTCTATTCATGTAAACTATTACTGAAAAAAGTCTTTCTCAGGGTATAAATCTGCCTGAATATATTATCACCATGTGTTAGTCTGTTCTTACACTGCTGTAAAGAACTACCTGAGACTGGGTAATTTATAAAGAAAAGAGGTTTAATTGACTCACCGTTCCACAAGTTGTATAGGAAGCATGGTTTGGGAAGCCTCAGGAAACTTACAATCATGGCTGAAGGTAAAGGGGAAGCAAGCACATCTTCACATGGCCAGCAGAAGAGAGAGAGAGAGTAAAATGAGAGATGCTACACACTTTCAAATTTCAAACAACCAGATCTTGTGAGAATTCACTCACTATCACGAGAATGGCAAGGGGGAAATCCACTCCCATCATCCATTCATCTTCCACCAGGCCCCTTCTCCAACACTGGGGATTACAATTCAACATTTGGTTGAGGACACAGAGCCAAACCATATCACACCACAAAGGTCAGCCATTGTGACTGAATTTCATTCACTTGGCATCATACTGTACCCAGTGTGTGGAGGTGTGGGTCACAGATGGAGTTTACTTCCTTCCTTCTCTAAAGAGAAGAGGGCACTTTGGATTTATAACTTGAAAACCTGTGTCTGTCTCCCCAGGTTCAGACACTAGATCTCACTTTATTTCAGAAGAAAAAGGTGCCAATATAGGGTTCCATGCAGGGTGAAGCAAAGAGAAATGGCCCTTTTGGTGGAGAGGATTCCCTTTTGCTCCTCAGTTTTAAAATGGTTAAATAGCAATTTGGGACCAACAGAGCATCCCCTGCATTCATCCTGACTTGTTCCTTCTGTTTCTTTACCTTCCCCTTGAGGAGGGAAAGAACTTAAAGACAAGAGAAGCAAGTGAGAAGTCACTTTAAAAAAATCTTAGATGGATGATGGTCATCCATCTTTACGGGAGCTCTGAAAAGATGTTTGTTTTTTGTGTTTTTGTTGTTGTTGTATTTTTGAATTTGTAAAAGGGGATGTGGTCCCTGCTTGCTCCAGGGCTGAGGTTAGTCATGGAACTGGTGACTTCTGTGCCCATGCTGTAAAAATCACGAAAGCAGCCTACTAGGATGGAATAATTTCAATTGGGGTTTTAAAAAGTACCTGAACATTGCACAGAAAGATCTCATCAGATCCCACTGAAGGCTGGCATGGCACACTGTAAAGATGCTCTCAAGGGATTTAGGGATTGCCCACCGGAATGTTCCCCTTTCCTGTTTCCAGCCCAATGATTGAGTGAAATGACTTCGGAGGGAAAAAAAAATCTTCCGTTTGGCAACTGCACCAAGTAATGGATAGAAAGTGGTATTTTGGATGTAATTGATGCTTTTTTTTTTTTTTTTTGAATTGATAGAAACTAGGGGAGTTCTCAGTTATTTTTAAAAAATAATTAAATGGAAATACCTGTGTTATTTTAAGAGTCTTTGGAACACACAACAGAGGGGAATTTATCTTTTAGTTGCTGACAACCTAATGTGTGTTTCTTCACCTGTCATAGGCTTAAGATAATGAATCCAGAGCTGAAGAGGCTGGTAATTTCTTCTTGGAGATTATTCTTATTATGAAACTACATTTCCTCTTTCCAAGGGTACAGAAATATTTAGCACACTTTGGGTAGTCTCTTTTGTTCTGGCTTGTTCACCAGAATACCCATATGATCAATTAGTGGATATTTTGATTAGGCTGGGAATAGATGCTCCGTCCTTATAGGTGGATAAAACCATCCCTCCTCCCCAAGTAGCAAAACCTTTTGAGATGGGAGAGAGCATCTCTTGGCTCCCTTGCTGTGTGGTTCAAAGTTATTGCAATGTCGGATGGGCTGAAGTTGCGCAATTGAGGCCAGTTGTCAGAAGATGAGCATATTGGTTCCCAAGAGGAGATTATCATAAGAGTTAGGGTACTCTTGGCTGATGGCCCCTGGCTTAATAGTGGGAGCAGAGAACATCACAAGACAGCTGGTCCTGAGCTCATGGTAAAATGCCTTCTGCCTTCTGCTCTCAGTTGCCTGGAATAAGCATACCTTTGGGAAAGTGTGTACATATTTTTTGCACTTGATTGCATTTTTGTACATATGTTATAAAAGAGCTGTGCTGTAGTGTTGAGAGCTTTGCGAGGGTCACCCACAGTGAGTGTAGCCCCTTTTAAAGGTCCAAGAGTGGCATCTAAGCACCATCTGAAGACAAGACCCTTCAGAGGACCTGGCTGATAACAGGTTTCTTATTGGTGAGGAAATTATGAGCAGTGCAAATTCTTTTGTATAGGCAAATTTCCTCATGGATTACGGGCTTATCTTGGGAGGGAGAGAAAAATGCACTTCTTTCAATTTGTGGGATGAGGCCTGGGAGTCATAATTTGAACACACAAGAAATATGATCTTAAGCTGCACCCTAAGCCCGTGAAGTGGGGCATATCAATTATCCTTGACTACGGAGTAGCCAGATTTCCCAAAGGCATGTTTAATCAAGAGAGACCAGCACACTTTCCAACTAACCCTCCAACATCTTTTTCTTTGCAAAGTTTTCCAGTGGCAGCAGCTTTCCAATATTTACCGGCACACAAAACTTGAAGGTCATTGTAAGCCTGTGGATTTTTCTCCACGTGAAACATCCACTGGAGGATTTTGAACAGAGGAAGGATATATTCTGACTTATATTTTAATACAGTGTCACTCCCACTATTATGCAGAGAGAAGATGATTGTGGGGGCTGGGGAGTCGGGGGAGAAAGCTGGAAGCAAGGAGACCGGTTAGAGGTTATTACACAATCCGAGTAAGAGATGATGGCAGTCTGGGCTGAGGGGTTGCAATGGATTCAGATGAGAATCCGTCTGAATGAGAGGATCTGATTCTGAATAAGTGTGTGGCATAAATGTCCGTGTCCTACCTCTTCCTCAGACCTTAAGTAATGCAGCAGACAATTCCAGCTTCCTGTGTCTGCTTGTTCATGTCTGAGAGCTTTTTCTCAGGAACTCAGAAGGTTACTTTGTCTACAGTGCCTCTCCAAAACCACCACCCGGGATTCAATGGGGCATCTGATTTATTGACCTGGGACCCCACCTGACATTGCTTCTTACCAACGGACCCACTTAACAGTAAAAGGGGAGTGAGGCAGGCATGTGGCCGTGGAATCACTGCACCACATCGTACGGCCTGATGGAACGATAGGACAGTCTCCTGAAAGGCAAATCCAGATCCCCAGCTTAGGGGTGACATCCTGTGGTGTACACAGCCCTGTTTTTCAAGATGTGGAATATACTTCAGTGAGTCTCAAGCTGTGGACCCTGGTCCTAGAGCATCAGCAATACCTGGGGGTTTGTTAGAAATGCAGAATCCTTGGACCTGGCCTCAGACCTCTGTATTAGATTCTCTGAGGTGGGGCTCAGAAGTCTGAATGTTAACAAACTTTCTAGGCGTTGCACACTGAAGTACAGGAAGCACTGCATTATATGGTGTCAGATCAGATCCGCAATAGATGGAATACATATGGCCAGGAATCGAAAGTGGAAATGAGGCCTGGCGCGGTGGCTCACGCTTGTAATCCCAGCAATTTGGGAGGCCAAGGCGGGCAGATCACCTGAGATCAGAGTTCAAGACCAGCCTGGCCAACATGGTGAAACCCCATCTCTATTGAAAATACAAAAAATAAGGCCGGGCGCAGTGGCTCATAAGGCCGGGCGCAGTGGCTCACGCCTGTAATCCCAGCACTTTGGGAGGCTGAGGCAGGCAGATCACGAGGTCAGGAGATCGAGACCATCCTGGCTAACAAGGTAAAACCCCATCTCTACTAAAAACACAAAAATTAGCGAGGCTTGGTGGTGGGCGCCTGTAGTCCCAGCTACTACGGAGGCTGAGGCAGGAGAATGGCGTGAGCCAAGATTGTGCCACTGCACTCCAGCCTGGGCGACACAGCGAGACTCCAACTCAAAAAAAAAAAAAGTCGGGCATGGTGGCACATGACTGTAATCCCAGCTACTCAAGGGGCTGAGGCAGGAGAATCGCTTGAACCTGGGAGGCAGAGGTTGCAGTGAGCTGAAATCATACCACTGCACTGTAGCCTGGGCGACAAGCATGAAACTGAAACTCTGTCTCAAAAAAAAAAAAGAAAAAGAAAGTGGAAATGAGAATGGTCCATTTCCCCAGTCCTTCCAGTAACCCACTTTGGAAATTTGTGCTTCCAATTCCTGCAACTTTAGGCTGTGCTGGATCAGATGCCCTGATTCCCAGGGGAAAAATGGCTCCACCAGGGGCACATGGAAGGGTCCCACTAAATTTATAGCTGGTACTCACAGGCTTTTTATGCCAGTAGATCAACAGGTAAAGAAAGGAGTGACTGTTGGCCCTAATTATTTTGAGGAAATAGGGTTTCTGCTACATAATGGGGATGGGAAGGATCATATCTGAAACACCAGGGAATTAGAGCAACCATAGCTTGGCAAGGGAAAGGGCATGATAACCTGGGACTCAGGCTCTGTTGGGGAGAGGGTCTAGACCACCCCACTCCCACCAGGGAACTGCTTAGATCTAAGCCAGTGGAATACTGGTTGAGAGGAAGATGAATCTAGAACGGGTGGTAGAAGAGGAAGGTAATCCTTGCCATTAAAGCCTTGTCTTGCTTGTTTGTAGAAACAAAAAAGAAAAAAATTGGGACCAGCCACTGCCCTGGGGGAACAGTGGCAGGGTGGAGTGATCTGAACATGAGCGTGAGAAGAACTGAGTGGCTACAGTGATTGGGCTATAATAGACTCTGTCACTGGCCCAGCTGTAATCCCCGGCGCCTGCTGCTTCACTGTGTTCTGCAGGAGTTCCACTGCCCTGAATCTCTGACTCTGTGCCTGAGGTCTTTTTCTGGAATTGTGGAAGGTACTCTGCTTTGTGGGAAATAAGCTGGAAGTTCTGGGAATCACACTTCCCAGAAGCTACTCCCAACTAGTGATTGACGGGAGTTGAAGTAAAAACATCATGGCTTTCTTACCCCTTAAGTGGAATATTTTACACTATTTTTCAGAATTTCCCCATGGAGTTAAGCTGTAATTGTGCATCACGGCAGCCAGGTTAATAAGGTATCTGTATCTGCCAGAATTAAATGAGAAGGCAGAATCACATAGTAATTTGAGCAGGAAAAGTTTAATATAAGGAATTATTATGTAATTATAGAGTTGTTCTATAATTATGTAATATTATATTCTAATCTCCTCTTATACACTATAGGAGGGGATTTGCAGTAACAAGGGATTAGATAGCAAGATGTAAGAGAACTCTGAAGAATATAGGACTAGTGGATATAAGGAACAGCCACTACCCCTGGGGCTGAGGTGGAGCACCCCAAGAAGTAAAGAACCTGGAATAAGAACACCTCACCTCACTCACGGCTTATTGGATGGTGAAGAAGTCCCTCAGTTGTGATGCTGTAGAACTTTCTGGAAATTTGCCCTCCATATTGTCAAAGGAATCTGTCCAAGAGAGGTTTCATCTCTCAGAACTTATCTCAAAACTTTCTCGGGGATTGCCAGGGGAAATTGTCACAGGAGACTCCATGAGGGGTCATTTCACTCCTAGGTTGTTCAAGAGAGTTCTGGGGGAAGCTGGGCACTGCTGGTCACAACAGGTTGTAAGAGCTGGGCCCTGGAGAAGCTGCCTGCACTGCAGGAGACTGGGTGCTGCTGGAGTTGCTGGATGAGCTTAAGGCATGTGGGGAGAGGAGAGCATTAAAACTAGGAAATGAAACCTCTTTCTATTCTACTGTCCCTCCAGCACCCTCTACTGTAAACACTTTAACATTGTACCAGCTGGCACAGGAGAAATATTTACAGGGCCCATCTATAACATAGCTAAGCAGGCAACAAAGGGTGAACTTGGAGTGCCTCACATGTTGCTCTATGTTGACCTCTTCCCTTTCCTTTTTCATTCCCCTACTCCCCTTATTGGTTTTCCTTAAATTCTAAATAAAATACAGTCGTCCTCGGTATCCAAGGGGGATTGGTTCCAGGCTTCTCAGAGAATACCAAAATCTGTGGGTGCTCAAGTCTCTGTTATAAAATGGCATAGTATTTGCATACAACCTACACACGTCTTCCCATATACTTTAAATCATTTCCATGTTACTTACAATACCTAATAAAAATGCTACATAAATAGTTGTCATACTGAATTACTTTTTATTTTTGTATTGTTATTTATTAATTTTTTCAAATGTTTTTTACTGCCTGTTTGGTTGAATCATGGATGTAGAGTTCATGGATATTGAGGGCTGACTAATTGCACTTGAATTTTGACTCAGTGTTTGCTTTTGGGAAAACCCAGACTACACTTTGAAAGTAAAGCCAATAAAATTTTCTAATGCATTGTATTTGGGATATGAGCAAAATGGAGGAGTCAAGGACGCTTCCAATGTTTTTGGCCTAAACCATGGGGAAAATTTCACCTTTATAATATTAAGTTTCTTAGTTTTAATACTGAATATGATACCTCCTTCCAATTTCCCTGTAGAGCCCTTTGCATCTTTCATTGAATTTATTCCTAAGCATTTAATAGTTTTGATGCCATTGTAAATAATATATTTTTTCTTTTTCTTTTTTTTAAAAATAGGGTCTCACATCTGTAGAAATACAGATGAATTAACCTATAAATTTGAAAGTCTCACTATTTAAAGAAATCTCACACTGAATCTGTAATAAGAATAATAACCTACTTTGACCTTTAGTCAATATTTAAGGTTACAGCTCATTTTACAATTAAGATCAATGAATATTTACAAGTTAAAAACTTCTGCTGGGCATAGTGAGAAATGCCTATAATCCCAGCTACTCAGGAGGCTAAGGCAGAAGAATCGCTTGAGGTTAGGTGTTCAAGACCAGCTTGGACAAAATATCAAGACCTCATCTTTAAATAATTTTTGTTTTAATTAGCTAGGTAGGTGCAGTGGCTCATGCCTGTAGTCCCAGCTACCAAGGAGGCTAAGGCCAGAGGATCACTTGAGCCCAGAAGATTGAGGCTGCAGGCTGGAGTGCAGTGGTGCGATCTTGGCTCACTGCAGCCTCAAACTCCTGGGTTCAAGCGATCCTCTTGCCTCAGTCCCTCAAGTAGCTGGGACTACAGACATGCACCACCAGGCCAGGCTAATTTTTTTGTATTTTTTGTAGAGATGGGGTTTTGCCATGTTGCCTAGGCTAGTCTTGAACTCATGAGCTCAAGTGATCCACCAGCCATGGCCTCCCAAAGTGCTGGGATTACAGGCATGAGCTACCACATCCAGCTTGTAAATGGAATATTTTTAAATGTCAGTTTCTAAAATGTTTTGTTAGCATAAAGAAATACAATTGACTTTTTAATACCAAGCCATCTTGCTAATTTAATAATTTAGTTCTAGATTTTATTTAGACTTCATAGTTGTGCAATTGTACTATCTGTGGAAAATAACAATTTTTCTCTTCCTTTATAATCTTTAGCTTTTTTTCCTTTTCCTTGGCTTTTTGCAAGATAATGGGACGTCCAGTGTGGTGTTATATACAAGTGGTAATTGTGAGTGTCCCTGTTCTGTTCTTTTTGTTTGTTGCTCTCAAGCTCAAAGAAAAACAACTTTGTTATTTCATCATTGAGTATAATAACACTTAAACTTTACTTACTGTAGGATTATTGTACATAATCTTTATTGTATTAAAGATGTTCCTATTTTGCTAAGAATTCTGATTTTGCTAAGATTCTTTTTATCTCAGAGGTAATGATGAATTTTACCATATACTTTTTCTGTCTCTGTTGAGAGGATAATTAGATTTCTCTTCTTTGTTAATTCTCTCCTCAGGGTCATGCTGAATACCAAATTTCCATATAAACCCTAGGAAGTGATGAATTCTCTATACTAGGATCTTTGCAAAATTATCTAGGGCTTCTATCATTTGCCTCCCCTTTCTATCCCTGCCCCCCTCTCTCCTAGACCCTTTAAATGCAATATTCTTTTGGGAGGACAATTGGACAATTGGCATATTGGAGGACATATTCTTTCCTTTTTTTTTTTTTTTTTGAGTTTTTTGAGACAGAGCCTTGCTCTGTCCCCCAGGCTGGAGAGCAGTGGTGCGATCTCGGCTCACTGCAAGCTCTGCCTCCCAGGTTCACGCCATTCTCCTGCCTCAGCCTCCCGAGTAGCTGGGACTATAGACGCCAGCCACCACGCCCGGCTATTTTTTATTTTTTTATTTTTTAGTAGAGATGGGGTTTCACCGTGTTAGCCAGGATGGTCTCGATCTCCTGATCTCGTGATCCACCTGCCTCAGCCTCCCAAAGTGCTGGGATTACAGGCGTGAGCCACCGCGCCCGGCCTTGGAGGACATATTCTTTTGGGAGGACAGGATGATGCTTTCTTCCTAACCTCAGTGTTTATAGCATTACCTTTAGGTACGAGGTCCTTTAGGCTCTTAGCCTTTGAGGATTCAAAACTATTTTCCTTTCACAAAAGCTCTTGTTTATAAACAAATTTTAACTTTCAAAATTATTTTACCCTTTTACAGTTTTATAAGCCAATTTTTGGAGTAAAAAGTGAAGCATTTGACTTTTCATTTTCAGAATTTGTCCCTTTATTGGGCAGCAAACCTCAGCCTCAATATGTATATTTCTTTGTATTTCTTTTCTATTTAGGGGACAGTGTCTCATTCTGTCACCCAGGCTGGAGTGCAGTGACACAATCACGGCTCACTGAAGCCTCAACTTCCCTGGCTCCAGTAATTCTCCCACCTCGGCCTCTCGAGTAGCTGGGACCACAGGCACCTGCCATCATGCCCAGCTAATTTTTGTATTTTTGGTAGAGACAGGGTTTTGCCATGTTGCCCAGGCTGGTCTCGAACTCCTGAGCTCAAGTGATCCACCCTCCTTGGCTTCTCAAAAGTCTTAGGATTATAGGCATGAGCCACTGTGCCTGGCTAATGTGTATATTTCTAATGTCATTATGGAAAGCAAAAAATAAATCAGTGAGCAAAACATAGTAAATGTTTTCAAAATACTATATTACTATTTGTTCACTCTAACTTTAATGGGAATAAGTTGTGGCTCAGGAAGGAATGTGCAGCAGTTGTCCAAATGACAAATGATAGTGGCTTGGTCTAGAGATGGCAATGGAGAGGAGAGAAATGGTTATATTCAAGGGATCTTTAGGAAGCTGAATCCATTTAATCTGGTCGCTGATTACATTTGTAGAGTACTGAGTATGAGGAAGGAGTCAAGAATGGTGCTTGATAGTCTGAATGGTTTGGGGGTCTGGTTTCCTCAGAATTGGAGGAAGAACATCCTGAGTTTACTTTTGGATATATTGAGGTCAAAGTGCCTAGAGAGACGTTCATGTGAACATGTCTGATAATCAGTAATACTAGAGAGAGAGGGCTAATACCTCAGAGAATAATTGGGGTGACAGGTAAAATCTGGTAGCAAAAATATAGTTGTGAATTGAAGTCACGGAAGTAGATGGAATTGCCTAGGGAAAGAAGATAAGGTGAAAAGAGGAAAAAGCTGAGGGCTGAACCCTATAGAATTCCCCCTTTTAAATTAAAAATACATTGAAGTTTTAAAAAATCCAGTTACCAAATTGTATATACTATGTCATATAATTAAAAAAAAATCATATGCTTAGGCTGGGAGTGGTGGCTCACCCCTGGAATCCCAGCACTTTGGGAGGCCAAGTCGGGCAGATCACAAGGTCAAGAGATCGAGACCATCCTGGCCAACATCATGAATCTCCGTCTCTAATAAAACTACAAAAATTAGCTGAGTGTGGTGGCACACGCCTGTAGTCCCAGCTATTCAGGAGGCTAAGGCAGGAGAATGGCTTGAACCCGGGAGGCAGAGGTTGCAGTGAGCTGAGATCATACCATTGCACTCCAGCCTGGCAACAGAGCGAGACTCCATCTAAAAAATATATATATATGCTTATACTTAGGGTTGATTTTCACCTGATATATACTCAACAGTGTAAACAGTGAACAATCCTAGGTTAATGCCCATGCTATAGTATTTTGAGCATCACTCACTTATACAGTAGAAAAAAGAAAAGACTGGAAAGACAAACAGTTGTTCTATCTAGTTGATAGGATAAATGATAACCTTTCTGTTTTTATTTCTCTATATTTTCTAGAATTTCTATTAAAAACATGTCTGTAGTCCTTTGTTTCTAGGACTTTACTTTAGTACTAGGGATGGGCTGTGCTTAAAATATAAGACTTTTGAGTTAGATCCATTATTCTAAAGCCTACTTGATCATCAAAATTAGCAGAGGAGCTTTTGTAAAATGACTAATCAGGTCCCAGACCAGATGTAGGGAATCTGAATCTCTGGATGGGACTCCTAGTTAGCAGAGTTGCCCCAAGCAAGCAATGGTGATGAGGTTGGGGAATCTCTGGGCTGAATGGTTGCTAACATTCAGTCTATATATTTCATGATTTTTGTACTAGAATGGGATATTTTTAAAAATGGCAAAAACAAGAATGTCTCTTAATCTCTTAATTTTGTTTAAGAGATGGTGTCTCGCTCTATCACCAGGCTGGAGTGCAATGGGGCGATTATAGCTCACTGCAGCCTCAATCTTCTGGGCTCAAGTGATCCTCTGGTCTTAGCCTCCTTGGTAGCTGCGACTACAGGCATGAGCCACTGCACCTACCTAGCTAATTAAAACAAAAATTATTTAAAGATGAGGTCTTGATATTTTGTCCAAGCTGGTCTTGAACACCTAACCTCAAGCGATTCTTCTGCCTTGGCCTCCTGAGTAGCTGGGATTATAGGCATTTCTCACTATGCCCAGCAGAAGTTTTTAACTTGTAAATATTCATTGATCTTAATTGTAAAATGAGCTATAACCTTAAATATTGACTAAAGGTCAAAGTAGGTTATTATTCTTATTACAGATTCAGTGTGAGATTTCTTTAAATAGTGAGACTTTCAAATTTGTAGGTTAATTCATCTGTATTTCTCAGGAGTACATCTGAAACCTGAGTCCTAAAGCTGGACATGCCTGGAAGCATGCGGTAGGTTTGGGTGAGGCACTAGCCATACCCATCCCTAACATGGAGAAGAGCCATCTAGGCTCTGGGATGAGCTGAAATGAACAGTCGAATTGCACCTTTAATAAGTGGTCCAGACGAAGTATTTGTGTTCACTGCACTAAGTTTTGGACATGATAAAAACGATTTTAGATTTTAGCTAAAAAAGATGGAACATACATTGTTATTTTGTGTCGATGACCATTAATTAGAACAATTTAATAGAATAGCTCCAAAAATAGCAAGCAAAAAACCCTCCAAAAAGAAAATAGACACTCAAGACTATATTTGTCTTTAGAGGCAGCCTCAGGTAACCCTATTTCAACTGAGCTGGTGCAGAGCGTGAGGGTGAAACATGGCAGATTCTGGCTGCATCCTAGCATGACCTGGCTATACCCATGTACAGACCTTCCCCGGGTCCAGTACATCAGAACTTCCAGACCTGGAGCCTAGACATTGCATGTTTTTAAAATTCCCCAGGTTATTCTAAAGAGCAGTCAGGATTGAGAACATCTGAACCTCAACACACTTTTTCCTTCCCTCACAGATTTGCTGTCTCATACTTTGCTACCTAATTCCAGCCATTTCTAACATTCCTCCTCTATCTCTTGGTAGCAGAATGAGGCCTGGGTCTATGGGGGCGGAGTGGGTACCAGGGACAGTTTCGTGGGCCTGTGATGTGTGCTTGTCACACAGGGCCCCGTGCTCAAGAGGACCTCATGTTTGGTTTTATGTTTCACTGCCATCCTGTCATCTTGAAATCCCTCATTTTACCTTTGAACTTCAATTTTGTAAGTGAAGTCCAAAAGGACAATGGAGCATGCTCATGAAGCAGAGATACACACAACCTGCCACTCCATTTATATAGAGTGTTCACCATGCCCCATAAGCACAGAATTCTGGTAGGCCCACCATGCATGGGACTCAGCAAGACTCAAAATAAGTACAGGCTATGTGTGTTCTGTTTACAAATGAGTAGTCAGGGGCATGGAAATCCCCGAGAGGCCATGCTTTCCATTCCAGCCAGACCTTGCTGCAAATGGAGAAAATGGACAGCAACATGTTCAGAAACACACACAACTAAGGAATTCTATTATAGGCTTTCTTACTTATATTCCTTCCCTGTATTAGCCAACCATTTATGTTGAAAATGATGACATAAAAGGAAAGAAAAAGTTCATTTTCCTTTCAGTCCTTTCAATTTTTTCATCAGAAAGCCAAAGGTGGAAGTGAAATAAAAACAGTTGAGTTACTTTTGTGCAGGATTTCCCCTGTTCTGATAAGAACAAAACACATATGCATGTGCAAGCTAAGAGATATGCTGGGTGTAATTTTGGTGATTTCACGTAGGAGTTAAACACCGTTGTAGTTGCATTTTTAGTTATTGACACATAATTGTGCATATTCATGGGATACGTGGTGATGTTTCAATACATGCAATGGATAGTGATTGGATCAGGGTAATTAGCATATCCATCATTGCAAACCTTTACCATTTTTTTGTGTGGAGAACATTCAATATCTTCCTTCCAGGTATTTAAAACTATATAATATGTTATTATCAATGATAGCCATCCTACAGTGCTGTAGAACACTGGAACTTATTCCTCCCATCCAGCTGTAATTTTGTATCCTTTAAGGTATCTTTTCCTGTCCTCCTTACCAGATCCTTCTCAGTCTTTAGTATCCTCTGTTCTACTTTCTACTTCTATGAGATCAACTTTTTTTTTAGCTTCCACATATGAGTGAAGACACTCAATGCTTGATTTTCTGTTTCTGGCTTATTTCACTTAACATAATGTCCTCCTGTTCCACCCATGTTGCTACAAATGACAGGATTTCATTCTTTTTTATGGTTGAGTAGTATTCCACTGTGCATATATAGCATACTTTCTTTATTCATCTGTTATTGGATACCTAGATTGATTCTATATCTTGGCTACTGTGAATAGTACTACAATAAACATAAGCGTGCAGATATTTCTTTGTTATACTATTTTCCTTTCCTTTGGATAAATCCCTAGTAGTGGGATTGCTGGATCATGTGGTAGTTCTACCTGCAATTTTTTGAGGTGTCTCCGTACTGTTCTTCATAGTGGATGTACTAGTTTATTTTCTTACTAACAGTGTATAGGAGTTCCGTTTCCTCTGCATCCTCACCAGTATTAGTTGTTTTTGTCTTTTTGCCAATAGCCTTCCTAACTGGGGTGAGATGATATCTCATTGTGGTTTTGATTTGCATTTCTCTGATGATTAGTGATGTTGAACATTTCTTCATATATTTGTTGGCCATTTGTATGTCTTCTTTTGACAAATGTCTGTTCAGATCATTTGCCCATGTTTTAAATTGGATTGTTTTTCTTTTTGCTGTTTTTGCTTGAGTTCCTTGTATATTCTGGATATTAATCCCCTGTAGAGTGAATAGTTTACAAATATTTTCTCTCATTCTGTAGGTTGTTTTTTCACTCTGTTGATTGTTTCCTTTACTGTGCAGAAGTTTTTAGTTTCTATTGAAAACTGGCATTGCACAATATAAAGATCAATGTTAAAATTTATGACAACAATTTAAAGTTTTAATTTTTCTTGACAGAGTGACATTCAATAGCAAAAAATTTAAAAAAAAAATCATGACAAGTTGAAAGAGACCATGGGATGAAAGAAAAAGCACTTTTTCTCCACTTTTTGAACAGAGTTCCACACTTTTATTTTGTATTGAGTCCTGATAATTATGTAATTGGCTTTGGTGGGGGCCATTGGAAGTCAACTATGAACAAAAGTGCCCCCCTCCCTGGCCCCCACTTACTTACCTTCTCACAAGCTCCAAGAAGCCTGGCCTGAGGGACCACAGGCCCACACCTCCCAAGAGCCGAGAGTCACTTTTGGTAGCAATATGACCCAACAGCAGAAAATGCCGAGACTCCAGTTCTACCACCGCTAGAATCCTGACTGACTGTTTCCAGGCGGCCCAGCCTGTAGTCAGAGAATGATAATGAGCAGTTCCCTTCTGAGGATGAGCTAAGTACGGGCAGGAAGGGTAATCATTAACAGCTCTCTTGTGGATACACTAAGGCCAGCAAAAATGTCTGCAGACAAGTAATTTGACTGGGCGTGTTTTGACAGTAAACTCAAACCAGACAGAAGGTGGGGAGGGTTGGGAAGGGAGAAGCCATGAACTCTACTGGGAGAAAATAACTGGGCTCCTTCATTCTCCTTACCCCAAGAGGAGAGCTGCAGAGAGCAAACACCCGCATGGAGACAGTGTGGGCTAATGGGAAAAACCCTGGACAGTGTCAGGCTCTGGGGACTCTAGCTCAGCTCTGCTGCTGACTGGCTGAGTGACTCTGGGCAGTTCTAGCAGCCTTGCTGAGTCTCTGTTCTTACCCTCATCGCGTTCTCATAAGGCTGAATTTATCCATATGCTTAGGATGCAGTGATTGGAAGAAGAACTCAGGCTTCAGCCACCACTTTCCTGCCTTATCTCAGAGTGGAAGGTTACCAGGGTAGCAGCCCTCAGTTTGGGCATAAATGGGTGAATGTGCCAATAGATCTATCAGTCTGAGGAGATGAGCTCTTTCCCAGGCACAGGCAGAAATGGGTCAGGCCTGAACGGCAGACCCCTCAGGCACCTGCTGTAATTCCTGAAAACCTTAAGCTCATTTCATGTTGAGCTCTAGCTGTCTAGACTAATTATCCACTTTTAGAAATCCACAGATTAGCAAGTGTGGTAAGATATGTTGCTCAGGCCTAATATGGTCAGTCACCATGGACCTGAAGAATGTAAACTAATATTTTCCATCATAGTTACTGACAGGTGGTATTCGTGTCAGCCAGCTCTGAACCCTCACTCTTAAGAGCAGTGTTGCCTCTGCCTCCGGTCTTTGCAGAGGCCTTGGTTTCCTGTGGAACCCAGAGCATCCCTTTAGCTTGTGTTATTTATTGATTTCTTGCTGGAGATATTATTTTGAAAGTACAGATTTAAACCTCATAGACCAGAGTCTATCAATCCAACAGTGTTAATTAAGCAGCTCCTCTGCATCAGGAACTTCCTGGCTTACAGAGAAGAAGTCTGAAATGGCCTTTGTCATAATACAGTGTTTCTCAATTTTTGTATTATTATCCTCACTTAAAGAGAAAAGTTAAATTTCATTTAAATTCTCCCCCCAAAAAAGAAATTAAGTACTAAGGAATAAAATTTAGGCAGGTAGAGTTGAGCTTCAGAGGACCACAAACCAGTGTACTACGATTTTTTTTTTTTACACTTCTTGAGAACCAGTTCTCACCATCCTGGGAAGAATATCCTTCGTCCCCAGTGAGAAAGCATCCCACACAGAACCCATTGGCCTGATCTTCTTAGGAGAGATAGGAGAAGGGGCAGAATTGCAGGATGATAAAAGCCCAAATTTGGAATCAGACTCCCAGGGCTTTGTTTGGCATAAATGCTTCCTGCCCTCAATTTCTCCACTTGTAAAATAGTCTGATAATGGTTCATTCCTCATAGGGTTACATAAGGATTAAGTAAGATAATACTCACATAGTACTTAGTAAAATACCTGGCATGAAGTAAGCACTATAAATCATACTTTGGATAACTGACAGTTTGGGGGCAAAATCTATGTTAGTTATCTATTGCTACATAACAAGTTGCCCAAACTTCGCAGTTCAAAACAGCAAACATGATCTCACACAGTTTCTAAGGATAAGAAATCCAGGACCAACTCAGCTTTGTGGTACAATACAGTGTCTCTCTCCTGAGGTTACCGTCAAATGTAATTGCCTTGGAGACCACTGTCTTAGCACTGCTACTCTATATTTTAAGTGACAAAAGAAACAGCACATCCAAATGTAGCATAACCTCCATAAAGACATTGAAGAGGACCTTAATTGTTATATAGGTTGGTGCAAAAGTAATTGTGGTTTTGTCATTACTTTAATGGCAAAAACCGCAATTACTTTTGCACCAATCTAATTCTTTTTTTTTTTTTTTTTTTTGAGACGGAGTCTTGCTCTGTCGCCCAGGCTGGAGTGCAGTGGCGAGATCTCGGCTCACTGCAAGCTCCGCCTTCTGGGTTCACGCCATTCTCCTGCCTCAGCCTCCCGAGTAGCTGGGACTACAGGCACCCGCCACCATGCCCGGCTAATTTTTTTGTATTTTTAGTAGAGACGGGGTTTCACTGTGTTAGCCAGGATGGTCTCGATCTCCTGACCCCATGATCCGCCCACCTCGGCCTCCCAAAGTGCTGGGATTACAGGCATGAGCCACCACGCCTGGCCTCCCTTCCTTTCGTTTCTCCACTTGATGAGTGCCTATTGGCGCTTCAAAGCTCAGTTTAAGCGTCTCTTAAGAGTGCCGAGATACCGCTTTCATACTTAGGGCAGTACTCCATGCCTCTCTTCATGCTGCATATTTTGATTTTGTCTATCTGTCTAACCTACTAGTTCATCTCCTTCTTGTTAATCTCTTCGTCTCAGTGCCTAGTACAGTGTCAGCTACATAGCAGATGCTCCTGACCTCACGATCCGCCGGTCTCGGCCTCCCAAAGTGCTGGGATTACAGGCGTGAGCCACTGCGCCCGGCCATATGTTCTATTACATGGTATGTTATATCTTGTTTTTTGAGAACCTGCTGGGAAAAAGTCCAAGAAACGGCTGTGCGTTTGTAATTTGTCACTTTAGGATGCTCTGAATTATGTCATAATCAGATTTTGCTTTTTACATTGGCATCTAGAAAGCAATTATCATATGTTAATTGGAAGTTATCGTGTGTTTGTGTATTAGTTTCATGTCTGGCTTTACCTGATGTCCCTTTCCTTTTATTCTCCCTTTTTCACTCTGTCCTTCTTCAAAGTTCTTGTTTTATTTTATACATTCTCATAAACTTTCTTAAAATCTTTCCAGAACAAGACAACTAATAAGTAAGTAAGCAAAATAAATAACAGTATAATTATGTATATATAAGTACATTAAAATGTGACTAATCTAAGAATACATCTTAAGAAATAGTCAACTATGAAGTAGAAATAAACAACATCATTTAAAATAGCATAAAAATGTGAGCAAGTTAGGGGCAAATTCAACAACATATGCAATATCTATACATCAGAAATTATAAAACATTGCTGAGAGAAAATAAAAAAGACAGGATAAGAAGGCTCAATATTATTAAGATAGCAATTATGCCAAAATTGATAGAAAGATTCCACACAATCCCAATCAAAATTACGAGACTTTTTTTTAGAAATTGATGACCTGATTCTTTTATATTAAAATGCAGAGAACAGAGAATAGCCAAAAGAATTTTGAAAAATAAAAAAACTGGAGGACATGTACTTCTTGATTTCAGTATTTACTCTAAAGCTACAGTGGCTAATGCAGTGTGGTATTTGGTGCAAGAGTAGAAATATCAATGAACAAAATATAATGGAAAGTGTAGAAATAGATACAAGTATAAGTATCCAATTGATTTTGAGTAAAATTACCAAGATAATTCACTGGGGAAGGGTAATTTCAATAAATGGTGCTGGAACAATTGGGTAGCCATATGTCAACAGATAGAAAGATCAATCAGTCTCAACTCTTACTTTACATTAGAGTTAGAATTAACTCAAAATGGATCTAGAACTGAAAAAAAGAGCTAAAGCTCAAACTTGAGGGGAAAAAAAAGAGTAAAAAATATTTGTGACCTTAGGTTTAGGCAAAGCTTTCTTAAAGCACAAAAAGCACAAATCATGTAAGAAAATACACTGATACGTTGGGCTTCATCATAGTTTAAAACCTGTGCTCTTCTAAAAACACTGTTAAGAAAATAAAAAAGCAAGCCACAGGCTTTTTTTTTGTTGCTGTTGTTTGTTTGTTTTGTTTATTTGTTTGTTTTTTTTGGTAGCATTTGGACACACGTACATTGTTAGCAGGAATTTAAAATGGTTCAGCCACTTTGGAAAACAGTCAGCTTCTTATAAAGTTAAGCATACACTTATCATTCCACTATTCAACTCAGCGATTCCTCTTCTAGGTATCTGTCCAAAAGAAATGAAAACATATGTATACACAAACACATGGATGTTTAAGGCAACTTTATTGTTAAGAGCCCAAATCTAGAAACAACCAAATGTCCTCCAACTGGTGAATGGATGAGCAAAAGGTGAGAATGAAGACAGAGTGCAGGGCAAGCCTAAGGTGTGCTCTACGTCCTGTCCAGAAGTTCTTGGGGGGATTAAGCCCCAGCTGTCCTCAGTAGGAGCCCACTCTTCCGCTCGCCTTGCACTGGCTTCCTTTGCTTCCTTGTCTCACCCCTCTCTCTCTTCCTAGCACATCCTGGATCTCTCCCAAATAATCTCCTTGCACTTAGACCCTTGTCTCAGAATCTGGGATGATTCAGACCAAGACAGTTCCACTTGGGTGGAAGTTTTGGTTTGGTTTCAAAGCATTCTTTGACTCCTAACTATCCCTAAGGGAAATCTGTGGTTAGGATTCCCCAGTAACTTTTCAAATGGTGTGTGGCTTTGACCACAATAAAGACCGAAGTGCCAAGGTGACAAGTGGGAGCAGTGTTTTGCAGACTTTGCTCTGAACAGAAATCTGTCACTGTACCTAGGACTTTGGAACCCTTCTCTGTTACCGCTGTACATGTGACATTAGACATGTTAATGCTAAAACTGGGAAGAAATCAAGCTGTTCATTTCACCCTCTCCTTGACAAAAATGGCCTTGTCTTTTGCTGGGTGTAATTATAAGCAGCTTTCTGCTTAAGTATCTAAAATTTGTTAAGTGTCTAGTATGTAGCTGACACTCTACTAGGCACTGAGACCAAGAGGTGAACAAGGAGGAGATGAACTAGCAGGTTAGACAGATAGACAAAATCAAAATATGCAGCATGAAGAGAGGCATGGAGTACTGCCCTAAGTATGAAAGTGGTATCTTGGGACTCTTAAGAGATGCTAAAACTGAGCTTTGAAGGGCTAATAGGCACTCATCAATTGGAGAAACGAAAGGAAGGGGGGCCAGGCGTGGTGGCTCACGCCTGTAATCCCAGCACTTTGGGAGGCTGAGGTGGGCGGATCATGAGGTCAGGAGATCGAGACCATCCTGGCTAACACAGTGAAACCCCGTCTCTACTAAAAATACAAAAAAATTAGCCGGGCATGGTGGTGGGCGCCTGTAGTCCCAGCTACTTTGCAGGCTGAGGCAGGAGAATGGTGTGAACCTGGGAGGCGGAACTTGTAGTGAGCCAAGATCTCGCCACTGCACTCCAGCCTGGGCAACAGAGCAAGACTCCGTCTCAAAAAAAAAAAAAAAAAAAGAAAGGAAGGGCATTTTGGGCTGAGGAAATAATGTGTACAAAGGCACAGAGTGCCTCAGAGCATGGTGCATTCAGCCATGCAAGTTCTGCAGGATGGCTAGAGGGCAGAGGTTTTATGACCCACAAATTGGGACATGAATGGTGGTACAGATGAAGCTGGCTATTGCTACTAGACTTTGCCTCAGAAGCAATCCTGTGCACATGGGTGACATGGATATTCACCAAAGAGGCCAGGTAAGCATGTGAATTTCCCCAAACTGGAAATCCAGCTCAATTCTCAGCCCTGGCTGCAGTGGTGTGAACAGGCTTTTCCTCTTACCAATAGCCAGGAACAGTATGAGGAGCCAAGGGTCACAGTCTTAGAACTGAAGACGCTTGGAAACACCTACAACCCTGCCACTACTTCCCTGAACAGACTTTCTCAGTGGCTTTCCCTAAGGAAAGGCAGGTGGAGACTTTACTTCAAACTCTGGATCCACTTGTACTGTGCAAGTCTTTGCGGTATGGCCTCACCTGTACCATTCAAGAAACTGTGGCTCTCTTTCTTTCCTCCACACAGAGGGAGACTTTCTTCAAAGGTCTTTAGAGATTTCCAAACAGTGACAGGGTCTTGGCTGCCTGTTTCCTGAGCTGTCAAACAATACCCTTTGGTCTTCACGGGGAGGACTATAAAAATGACTCACACATTGCTGTCCATCTCCCATCTCCTTCTGACAACATCAATAGTTTCTGCCAGATGGCCATTATATGTTTTATGAGATCACAGGCAGTTTTGCCTGCCAAAGTGCTTGGATTTAGTATTTATGGAGTTAAGGAGATTATATCCTAAATGCCAACAATAGGCGAACACCAGAACTACACAATCAGATTCCTTGACATTGGTGTGGCTTCTTCAGGGGGCTCCAGCAAGGTTGCTAGGTCTCAAACCTGACATTTTCTCCAAATCAAAAGATGTTCACACACACTTCGCTTGTACACTAAGCAACAATGTGCCAGATGGAATCCAGAGCTTTGGTAGCCACAGACCTTGCCACTACCTCTGTTTGGACTTTGAAAATTATAAAGGAGCTTCAGGGCTGTTGTTGTTGGCACCCAGTGGTAGAAGTGAGGTTTCAAGACACTGGAAGTGAGCACCTTATCTTTTAACTTCTCTGCTCAAAAAGGTAGATGCCAATGGAAAAAGTGCTTTTTTTCTTTCCTCCCACTTTCCTTCCTTGTCTCCCTTCCAGGAGCTAATCATGACACTCAGGAGTATGAAGACAGGCAAGACTTGATCCTGGGCTCAAGAAACTTGCAGGCTCTTCATGGAGAAAGTGTAGACAAAAGCACCAAAGGGGCCTACTGCCCTTCTGCTCAAAGTGTGGAGACCAACAGCATCACTTGAATGCTGCTAGAAATGTAGAAACTCCGCCCCAACTCACAACTCCTGAATCAGAGCTCGGTGCTCTAACCAGGTCCCCAGGTGATGTATGTGGACCCTAAAGTTGGAGAAGCTTGGTTCTGTGCCTTCAAAGCTGCAAGATATGCTCCCCAAAGCACACGGGCTGGAAGTATAATGAGTAGTTCTGGAATAAAGGCGCTCAAAGCAGGTTCTATGGAAATAGTAGCCAGCTTTGACAAGAGCTCGACATAAACCAAGTGAGCAGAGAAAAGATTGAAGAAATAGTCTGTAGAGACAGTGAGCGGGACAGTAAAATCAAGTGAAAAGAGAACTCTGGAGCTAGGGGAAAAAAAAATCCACATTCTAGTCCCAGAACTTGTCTTTATTATTACCTAACCATTTGACCTTGGACAAGAATCTCCATTTTCATCAGTGAAATGATGATCATGCTACCTGTCCTGCTGACCTCATAAGGTCCCCAGAGTTTCTGATTTAGCAGGTCTGGGTTGAAGCTCAATAATTTACATTTCTAATATTTTCCCATTGCTGCAAATTCTGCTGATCTGGGAACTACACTTTGAGAACCAGGGCTCTAGGATGCACAAGATAAAAATAAATATTTAGGCGGGGCCGGTGGCTCATACCTGTAATCCCAGCACTTTGGGAGGCCAAGGTGGGTGGATCACCTGAGGTTGGGAGTTCGAGACCAGCCTGACCAACATGGAGAAACTCCATCTCTACTAAAAACACAAAATTAGCTGGGTGTGGTGGCACATGGCACATGCCTGTAATCCCAGCTACTCAGGAGGCTGAGGCAGGAGAATCGGTTGAACCTGGGAGGTAGAGGTTGCAGTGAGCTGAGATCGTGCCATTGCACTCCAGCTGGGCAACAAGAGTGAAACTCCATCTCAAAAAACAACAGCAACAGCAACAACAACAACAACAACGACAAAAGAAACATGTATTGAAGCTAGGAACATTTATGATAGCCTGGTTTTCTTTGTTTATTTCCTGAGATGGGGTCTCGCTGTGTCGCCCAGGTTTGAGTGCAGTGGCGCAATCTCAGCTCACTGCAACTTCTGCCTTCTGGGTACAAACAATTCTCCTGCCACAGCTTCCCAAGTAGCTGGGAGTACAGGAACCCACTACTAGGCCCGGCTAATTTTTGTATTTTTGTTTGTTTGTTTGTTTTTGTTTGTCTGTTTGTTTTTTAGAGACAGAGTCTTACACTGTCGCTCAGGCTGGAGTGCAATGATGCGATCTCGGCTCACTGCAACCTCCAGCTCCTGGGTTCAAGCAATTCTCCTGCCTCAGCCTCCCGAGTAGCTGAGATTACAGGTGCTCACCACCATGCCTGACTAATTTTTTGTATTTTTAGTAGAGACGGGGTTTTACCATATTGACCAGGCTGGTCTCGAACTCCTAACCTCGTGATCCACCTGCCTTGGCTTCCCAAAGTGCTGGGATTACAGGCATGAGCCACCGTGCCCAGCCTAATTTTTGTATTTTTAGTAGAGATGGGGTTTTGCCATGTTGGCCAGGCTGGTCTCAAACTCCTGATCTCAGGTGATCCACCCACCTCAGCCTCACAAAGTGCTGGAATTACAAGTGTGAGCCATCGTGCCTGGCCTGATTTTCTATTTCTAAATGCTTCTTCCAGTAGTCCTGCACCCTAAGACGAAGGCCTTGGAAGGTGACCGCTTTAGTGCTCCAAGGCAGATGTGTGGCTTCTTAATCAAGGAAGTTATGTCTGGGAGGGGAGAAGGAGCCCTCCTGGGCAATGAAGCAAGTTCGAAGCAACTGGTGACCACTCTTTAAATCTCTTTAAATGAGGACTTCATCCCTAGGGTCCAGTTAAATTTCAGCTAGTCCAGGGACTAACACCTCAAAGACCTACACAGCCCAAGTGAATCCAGGGTTTGAAGTCAAATCTCCAACATCCACCTATAGGAAAAACAGCTTAGAAAATACTTTCCAGGTATTTTTTTTTTTTTTTTTGAGAAGAGGCCACATCAGTCAGAAATGTAGAACAATAGATGAATTCCAGCCTTTCTTTTGTAAACACTTATTGAGCACCAGCTCTATGCCAGAAACAAGTTTTGAATGCTTCACCATGGCGTACTCTTGAAATAACTTCCTAACAAAGAGTAAATCACCATACCCATAGCATCTCAGTTCTCGTTGCAAGTTCCTCTATGCTTTCTTCCCATTTGTATGATTCATTCTTTCTTTCATTCGTTCAGCATCTGAGGCTGTGTTCTAAATTTCGGACATGCACAGAGTTGATTAAGACCCTGTCATTGTCTATGAGAAGGCCATAGAACAGCAGGGGAGATGAGGCACGCAATGAATAATTATAGTGCAACCTAGGAAATAAGTGGTTTAGGAGGGTTACAGATAAAATGTCAGGGGAGTTTTGAGGCAGGAGAGATTACTACCAGCTGTGGATTTCATCGGTTCACAGGGTAAGAGTCTGGGATCAAATCTGGCAGAGGGAATTGAGTTCTCACTCCCCTTCTCTGAATCAATCATAACACAACTAAGGTTTCTGAACAAGACCAGCAGGGGAGCCAAGTGGAGATGTTATGGGATCTCTGGGGTGTCGATTTTTCTGGCCAGAAACCTCTGTGGCTGCAGTGCCTTTGCCCGAGTTTTTTGTCCTGCATTCAGGAAGAATGAGGTAGGCAGACAACTGAAGGATGAACAAGAGTTTTATTTAGTATTAGAACAGCTCAGAGGAGTGGGTAGCTCCTCTCTGTAGGCCAGTTGTCAAGTTGAGTGTTCAGCTCTTAGAGAGGTGGCCCAGGAGAGGGTGGCTCCTCTCCAAAGACAAATCATTCCTCTAAAGGTCTCAGCAGAGAGGGTAGCTCCTCTCTGCAGCTGGTTGTCCCATCATCTCCAGCCATCAGCAGAGAGGGTACTCTGGAAGAGGCCCTCTCTGGCTGGAAGGTGGGGCCTTACTGGGACCTGGCCCCTTCCGGCCAGGAATCAATCTGCCTCCTGCTGTCATTCATGGCCCTGGGGCTCAGCCCCAATTCCCCCTGGAAGATCAGAGCAGGCTCTGGAAGCAGAAAGAGGCCAGGCAGTAGGAGCGGGCACCGCAGAGCTTGCAGGGATGGGGGGTGGGGAGAGGGTAAGGTCGGGGGACGGGTCCTTCCTGGGGACCCAAGGGTGCAGGCTGCAGAGATGCCTGGGTCCTGTGTCGCAGCTGCACCCAGGAGCTCTTGCCTCGCCAACCTGGAAGGGGCAGGGCTCCTGCTTATCCCTGGCTCCTGCCTGCTTCCTGGAGCAGGAGGCCCAGAGCACCTGGGAAGGCAGATCCTGCCTGTTCCTGGCTCCCCCAAGAGCACAGGGAGGCTCTGATCCACAGCTACAGTTTGGGCAGCTTACTCCGTAGAGCAGGAGGCCTGGGTCTGCAGCTGCGTTTTGGGCAGCTGCAGTGGCACAGGAAGCTCCCATCCCAACTCAGGAGGGCAGGGCTCCCACTGGCTCCATGGATTGTGCAGCCCCAGATGTACTTCCCTGCTACAGCCAGCATGATGGCAGCAGCCACTGCCATCAGAGCTAGAGATGGGGGCCACTGTTGTAATATTCCCAAAGGGTCTGATTTCAAACCCTCTCTAATTTAATGTAATGGGATATATTTTCTGGATCTCTTGCAAAGAAATGAAGATAGCATGACTGGTTCCTTGTGCCTAATCAGAACCTACTTGGAAAGGACTAATACCATGTTTTGTATGGGATAACAGCAGTCTTTCTATCTGAAGGGCATTGTGCCAGGCCATCTGGGATCTTCTTTTCCATTGACTGTCAGGTATGTGATGGTCAAGATCTGAGACCTGGGAAAAAGTTCTGGGCTTCTGCAGAGGAAAAAGACATGGTCTCTGGAGTCACAGACCTGATTCATATTTCAGTATTTCAGTCATTAATTTATTCAAAAGCCATTTGTTGAATACCTGCTAGGTACTGTCCAGATCCCAGGTGTGGGAACACAGCAGTGAACTAGAAAGTGAAGGTCGTTATGACTTCTTATCTTTATCAATGTTTCTTTGTATCTTATGCATCCTAGGGCCCTTGTTCCCAAAGTGCCATTCCCAGACCAGCAGCATTAACTGAAATGGGAAAATGTTAGAAAATTTTTAATATTTGGCCCTGGCCCAGACCTGCCAAATCAGAAATTCTGGAGATGGGCTCAGAGTTTATATACCCTCACTTTTTTTTTTTTTTTTGAGGCGGAGTCTCACTCTGTTGCCCAAGCTGGAGTACAGTGACATGATCTCAGCTCAGTGCAACCCCCGCCTCCCAGGTTCAAGCAATTCTCCTGTCTCAGCTTCCCAAGTAGCTAGGACTACAGGCACCTGCCACCATGCCCAACTAATTTTTGTATTTTCAGTAGAGGTAGGGTGTCACCATATTGGTCAGGCTGGTCTCGAACTCCTGACCTCAGGTGATCCACCCACCTCAGCCTCCCAAAGTGTTGGGATTATAGGCGTGAGCTACCACACTTGGCCAATTCACATTTTTGATTGCTCATCAGCTTGTATTTCATGGTGGGCAGGTAGAAAATAAACAAGAAAACAAATAAATAACTACAAAGTGTTAAATGATGGTGACTACTTTGAAGACAAGACAGTAGAATAATATTACAGAGAATGACCTGGAAGGTAAAGAGGCAGGTGAGGGCTCATGAGCTAGACAGAGAAGGCCCTCCAAGGAAGGGACATTGCAAATGAACCCTGAATGATGACCAGAAGCCAGGTGAAGGCCAGAAATTCCTCACTGTGACCTCGAGAAATTTGACTGTCTTGAGTCTCAGTCTTCTTACCCTTGAAATGAAGACAGTGTTACTGACTTCACACGGTTGTTATAAAGGTCAAAAGGCACAGAAACTACAAAGCACTTGGTTTCTTGCCTTCTGAGTCCTCACGTCCCTTTCTCTCCTTCCTTCCCCCTGAAATCAAACTTGGAGACTAGGTCATGACTCAGTCCTACCTCCTTGGAAGTGCCTCCTTAGTACCTGCCCCAGGATCTTTGATGCTCTGAGCTCTCCTTGGGCTTCAGACAGACTTTGCATTCCCCAGAGGTCAAGAATGCAGTTGCCATCTGGCATTCAAGCAGATAACAGAAACTATTCGGACTCTATATGTTCACATCTCAATCCCTAGAAAAGACAGAATCCAGAATATGCCAAATTGGTCTTCATCTCTTTTTGATGACAGATGAGCCTGCTGGGAGATCTAATGCCCTTTGTACATATACTTTTTAAGTTAAAAACAGATTTTTCATTTATGGTTACAAAATGCACTGCTTGTGAGATAATGCACGACCTGTGTTGAACTGCACAGATCCTTCACAGACAGCTCCTGTTTTTCTGTTGTCTGTCTTTCCCAGGAACCTTGACTCACTTGTGTTATAGCAGGAAAGGCTAATTAGTACCAACGGATGGGGGCATTTTTCTAAGGTTGATAAAATGTTGCCAGGTAGGATGTCTTGCTTTCATTATGGACCTCAATAGAGATCACACTCAGGTTTCAGGGTCTTCTCTCAACTCTGGCATGAATCAGCAGGAGATTGAAGAGGTGAGGGTGAGGGTGGAGGTAAGGAGAAGGACCACCCCAGGGCCAAGGACATTTCTGTTCTTGGCAGAGCTGTGGCCGCAGAAAAGACGGAGGCAGACACTCTGGGAACTTACATATGAGGTAGGATTTCTGACCCTGAAGCACAGGTTTAGCTAACTCCACAGGTAAATGGAAGACAGAAATGTGAGCTCAGAAAACAAGAAGGCTGCTGTGAGAAATCAGTGTTCAGGGGCAGTATACGATTGAGTTTCAGAACTCCATCCCACTGCTTGGGCTGAAATCTCAAGCACCTGCTGCCTACCAGCTGTGTGGCCTTCCTGTGTGGCAAGTTACTGAAAACTCCAGACTCCCATGCGGTGTAAAGGCCTTGCCCGAATGCTCTGCTAAGAGGCTTGATCACACATAAGCCTGGCTCCTACCTGCACTGAGTCATGTCTGTAAGGGTGACCACAGCCCTCATGTTGACTCTTTGCTCAAGAAAACTCAGTGCTGCGAAACCACCAATGTCCCAACCATTTTCAGTAATTTTCTACCTTTACTCACTTCCTGTAATTTTTCCATTTCTCTGTAGGCCCCTGCTCCCTATATTGGTTCCCTCTTTTTTTTTTTTTTTTTTACTCTCCATAGTCCTTTTCTTCCCCTTTTAAAAACCTCAGTCATGACCAAGCGCAGTGGCTCACGCTTGTAATCCCAACACTTTGGGAGGCCGAGGCGGGAGGATCACGAGGTCAAGAGATCGAGACCATCCTGGCCAACATGGCAAAACACTGTCTCTACTAAAAATACATAAATTAGCTGGGCGTGGTGGCACGGGCCCATAGTCCCAGCTGCTTGGGAGGCTGGGGCAAGAGAACCGCTTGAACCCAGGAGGCGGAGGTTGCAGTGAGCCGAGATCGCACCACTACACTCCAGCCTGGCGACAGAGCGAGACTCTGTCTTAAAAAGAAAAAGAAAAAAACCTCAGTCATCTTTTTCTCTGGTGGAGTTGAGCTCAATTCATATTAGAGTCTCTGTCTCCTACTGCAATCATCTGAATAAAATCTGTCTTTCTGTCTTTCATATGTGTCCAGGCTGTTTTCCTTTGATGATACTAACCATTGCAGAATGAGTTTCCTCCTCTGAAACATGGATCTCATTATAGCATGTACGTCATGATGAGGAATAAGCTGTGTAATGCAATGTCCACAAAATATATAGCCCATGTTCTAAGTACTACTCAATACACGTTAGGAGAAATGATTGTGTTTGCTGTTATTACAGCAAGGGCAGTCATCTTGCCCGGAAATATGATGGCATTACTTGAGTGTGGTTTGATCCCTTGTCAGACCTGGCTCAGAAAAGCCTCATGAATGCTGATCTGCAATTGGCAAGGTGTCTGGGAGGTGGAAGAGGGGAGCATATTGAGGTTTTTTGTCTTACACGGCCTCCTCTGTGCCGAGCTAGCTGGCCTTCTGTGCTATTCCTCTTAGAAACCAGCTCTTCTGCCAGAGTGCTGAGATAACACAGAGAAATGACAGCTGTAGGAGGAGGAAGTGATTACACCCTATGTCCCTGTCTAGAGGTCGAATGTCCTTACCACTCCTCAGAAGAGACAGGAGCTCATTGACCCAACAATTTGAATCATTTGCAATTAAGGATGAAAGCTTTCTTCCCTTAACTGCTCAGCCTGTGAAGTATGAGGTGAAGACTTGGCTGGCTGAGGGGACAATGACTCTGCTTCCCAATAATGAATGACCCTGGGACCAACAGACTTTGGTGTCTTCAAACCCAGAGGGACTAAACCTCAGCAGATTCAATAAATGGGTCTTCACAGAGCTCTTCAGGGCTGGCAGACAGATAAAAGGGTGAAGGGTTCCATTTCATCATTCAAAAGATCCATAGGAGACTGCTGGTCCCTCCCTCCAGAAAGCAGAGGCGGGTGGAAACATGACAGTTACGTGGGTCATTTGTGAAGGAGAGGTGACTTTTACTCAGTAAGCCAGAAAATCAGAAAAGACATCCTATGATGGGCCTGGAGTCCCCGCCCCTTACCAGGCTGACATGCGTGGGAAGAACAATGTAGGCAGGAAAATGTGCTTTCTAAAGCGTCTCTCTAAATTCCTGCCTGTCCCTGATGGAGTGGTTTTCAAAATGCAGTCCCAGTACCAGCAGCATCAACATCATCTGGAACTTGTTAGAAATGTCAAGTCCAGGGCCCCATCCTGGAGCTATTGAATCAGAAATTCTAGGGGTAAGACCCAGGTAAGATGTTTAAAAGGGTTCTAGGCGATGCATTTGCATACCCAAGTTTGACAATCCCTGCTCTAAGAGATTAGGGTCCATTCTCAGCATTTGACTTCTTCTTTATTTTTCCTATGATAGTTAAAATTTCTAAAAGTCGTCGATCAGTCTCAAGCTCCTATCAATTAAACAAGAGGAATAGATTCTTGTTAAAGTAGGACCCCCTAAAGAAGATGTTGGGGAAAGATGAAAGCCAGGCGTGCACCTCGCTGACTCCCAGTTCCTCTTCATGGTCACTGCTGTGTGGTCAGTACAGCCTTAGTGTTCAGCCACAGGAGGGCCCAGAGATGAAACAAGCCAATATCCAGCACCCCAGGGCTGAGCCGAAATAATATCGCCACTCTCTCATCTCAGGTCCTGGCCACTCCAAGCTGGGTTTTTAAAATTATTACTATTTTTAAGTTTATTGTGTGGTTTTTACAGACCTGGAAGGCTGAGTCTGAAGTGATCTCTGACCACTCCCCTCATTGTTCCCTTTAAGAGGATGACACGGCTCCCTTCTGAATGCTAAGAACCAATGGGGTGTTCTTGAAGGCAGCTGGTGCCTGGTCTTCAGGTGAGAGAGAGAAGAATGAAACTGGCTGCTACTATACAAACCTGATTAGTATCCAAAGAAGGCAAGGAAGAGGACAGACATTGAGATAGCAGTGCCCATCTCTCTCATTCAGGTATTTCTCCAATATCCTTTTGGGCTTGAAAACCTTTTACTGCATTAGGCTAAGTGAAATAAGACACAAGAGGGTGAATTCTATGAGATTCCACTTCTCCGTGAGATCTAGAATACTTAAATTCATAGAGACAGAACATACAACAGTGACTACTGGGAACCGGAGGGAGGAGGGAATGAGGAGTTAGTATTTAATGGAGACGGTTTTAATTGGGGATGAGAAGCAGCTCTGGAATGGATGTTGATGGTTGCACAAGAGTGTGAATGTACTTAATGTTACTGAATTGTACACTCAAAATGGTTAAAATGACATATTTTATTTGTACATTTTATCCCAATTGAAAATAAGTAAATAAAAAACCCTTCATTGCCCTTGGACATTGCCTGACATCAAGACCCAGACCTTTTCCCAGCTCTGCAGGCCCTGTGTTCTCTGCAGGCCTCTCCAGCCTCATCTCAAGAACCACATGCTCCTCTAGAACAGTCACCGTAGCCTTCTTTCAACTCCTTAAGAGCGCCATGACGCTCCTGCCCAAGGACCTTGACCCTTTCCTGTTTAACTGGCTCTCACTCTTCCTTGAGATTGTATCATAGGCATCCGTGCCTTGGGGGCGCCTTCCCTTATTATCTCTGTCAACCACAAGACTGGGATCAACCCTCCATCTTGTTTAATACTGTTGCCCTGGGGCTGAGCACAGTGTCTGGTCACAAATAGAAACTTGGTAAAATATGTACTGAATGAGTAAATCAGGAAATTGAGAAATAGGGCCCTTTCCCTCTCATTCCTGGATAAAAACCCCCTGATCTGGGAAGTGTGATTCAAGGCCAGAAGTTCTCAAAGTTTCTGGCATTGGGACTTTACACTCTTAAAAATTATTGAGGACCCCAAAAAGCCATTTATCATGCATTATGTCTACTGATATTTATCACATTAGAACTAAAAACTGAGAAATTTTTAAAATGCAAGAATATACAGTGACACATTGCATTAACATCAGAAGAATGACATCATCACACTTTATTAGCCTCTAGAAAGTTCCACTGTAGACTCATGAGAGATGAGAGTGAAATAGGAAAATGACTTCTCAGTAGTATTATAAAAACAGCTTTAACCTCAAGACTCTAAAAGGGTTTCAGAAAGCCCCAGAGGTCCCCGGACCACACTTTGAAAATAGCTGTTCCAGGCATTTGAAACGGCAAGTGCCTTGCTTGTGGTGGTGTGCTCACGGGGACTAAGTGCTTGAGTTGGGCTTTCTAGAGGCACACAGGCCTGAGAGAATGGGGTGTGTGCTACAGGAGTCTACCCTTGTCCTCAATTTTACTTCCCACCGTTTCACCTTCCAAGGTTTCAGTTACCCATGGTCTACCGTGGTCTGAAAATATTACATGAAAGATTCCAGAAATAAACAATTGACAAGTTTTCTTTTTTTTTTGAGACGGAGTCTCACTCCGTCACCCGGGTTGGAGTGCAGGGGCGGGTCTCCACTCACTCCAACCTCCAACTCCCGAATTCAAGTGATTCTCCTGCCTCAGCCTCCCCAGTAGCTGGGATTACAGGCACCCACCACCACGCCTGGCTAATTTTTGTATTTTTAGTAGAGACAGGGTTTCACCATGTTGGCTGGGCTGGTCTTGAACTCCTGACCTCAGATAATCCACCCACCTCGGCCTCCCAAAGTGCTGGGATTACAGGCGTGAGCCACCGCACCTGGCCAATTGACAAGTTGTCAGTTGCACTCCATGCTGAGTAGCGTGATAAAATCTCTCATCATCCATTTCCATCCAGCCCAGGATGTGAATTATTCCTTTGTCCAAGGTATGCACACTGTAGTTGCTCCCTGCATGTAAGTCAATTAGTAGCTGTCTTGGTGACCACACTTTAAAAATCAAAGTATATTGAGGGTTCAGTACTACCTGAGGCTTCAGGAATTCACTGGCGGTCTTGGAATGTGTCCTCCGTGGATAAGGGGGGGACTACTGTACTAGCAATACAGAAACTGGTATGACTGATGCTGAACTGTATTGTGTCAAGGGTGAGAGTGTAGAAGATCAACACATCCAACTGGGGCTTATTGAGTACTTTCCATGTTCCAAGTATAGTTCTAGGCACTGGAAACATAAAGATACCTATGACACAGTTCCTTTTTTTTGTTTCTCCAAGGGCAGCTTCTGAAACAAGCAGAAGGACTTCTAGAAACATGACAAGGACCCTTCTTCAGAAAACCCCTCTTTACTCTCATGAGATAATTTCACATAAAGGGATTATCTACAAATATACTTTATGAAATCTGAAGAGTGGAATACGGTCATGCACGGTTAACAACAGGGATATGTTCTGAGACATGCGTCGCTGGGCAGTTTCATTGGTGCACGCACATCATACAATGACTTACACAAACCTCGATGGTATAACTTACTACACACCTAGCTTTTGTGGTCTAGCCTATTGCTACCAGGCTACAAGCCTGTGCAGCGTGTGACTGTACTGAATACTAAAGACAAGTGAAACACAATGGTAAATATTTCTGCAGTATCTAGATGTATCTAAACATAGAAAAGGTAACGTGTTGTCCTACAACATTATGATACGTACAACGTCACTAGGCCTGGGAATTTTTCAGCTCCATTATAATCTTACATGTATATGGTCCATCATTGATTGAAACATCATTATGTGGTATCTGATAATACAGTTTTGCATCAGAAGTCAGCCTTGCAGAGTCACTGGCTATGTGGGGCCAGGATATTTTCAGCCTGGCTGGTTGAAGATGTTGAAGGAGAGAGAATCACAGTAGAGCTGATGATTTTTGCCAGGTGTATACATGAACATTCTAACCCAAGTAGAGACATCTGTTCCCAAAGGAGTATGGCTAGCAGATGTAAGGAGTATGGTTCCCAAAGGAGTATGGCAGATTTTGATGCAGCCTGTCCTTCCTTCTCACTAAAATACCCAGGAAGATGAAGAAATTTAAACATTCTAAATAATGTTAACAAAATGAGACAACTCAATGCCAGAATCCAATGGGAACTGACACAGATAGAGCTGTTTTGGGTTAAAAATCTATCCTAACTTCCACCGAAAATAAGGAGAGGAGGTGCTTCACAACTTTCCTACCACCCCTTCCATCATCTTTCCTTGACTCAGAGCCCACCTGGAGATTCTGTAACCACTCAAAAATAGACTTTCCTTTCTGTCCTGTAGTTGTTCTTCTCTCTATTCCTGCCATCTGAGTTCAAATTAGTTGAATATTTTAGGACGTCAGTTGAGTAAAATGTTTCTTAAAGCCTATCCCTTGATCCAACAATACTGCCTCTAGGTCTTTATCACTAAAATACAATCAAAGTTGTGTGTAAAAGTATCTACTTCCAACATAGTTCTAGAAATATTCCGGCCGGGCGCTGTGGCTCAGGCCTGTAATTCCAGCACTTTGGGAGGCCGAAGCCGGTGGATCACGAGGTCAGGAGTTCGAGACCAGTCTGGCCAAGATAGTGAAACCCCGTCTCTACTAAAAATACAAAAAAGTAGCTGGGTGTGGTGGTGTGTGCCTCTAATCCCAGCTACTTGGGAGGCTGAGGCAGGAGAATCATGTGAACTGGGGAGGCGGAGGTTGCAGTGAGCCGAGATCAAGCCACTGCACTCCAACCCGGGCAACAGTGCGAGACTCCATCTCAAAAACAAAAACAAAAACAAAACAAAACAAAAAAATTCCTTTGGCTTGATTTTTACAGAGAAACAATATTTTCAATCTAGAGAATATTTTTGTACACCCATACAATGAAATAATATTCAGCCATTAAAGATGGTACAATAGATACATATATACTAACAAGAAAATACTTGAAAACAGCAAATTACATGATATATGTCTAGTATAAATTCAGTTTCTGCCATGACCCTCCCACCACCACCACCAAAGGTTAATCATCAAGTTACTAATTGTCAAAAAAGTAATCATAGAAGTTATTTCTGGACAATAGGATTATTTTTACCTTTATTTTTTATATATGTGTTTCTTTTAAAATAATAAAATACATCAATGAACATTATTGTTAATTTAAAAATTATATTGCAAGTGGCAAGGATCTCCAGTGTCACCACATCAGAAGACAAAAGCACCTTTCTAACCTGGCTGGGAAACAGGCAAATGTCAGCAACAGAAAAGCCCAAGGTAGAAGGAAACACTCCGAGAGCACCCAGCCTGCTGCGGGCAGAGCTTTGTTCCACTGGGAGCACCACATAGCCCATCAAGTCTCCAGACTGACGCTGACTGATCTGGAAATCAAATCTCCTCTGAACTGCATCCTCGGGATAGTTCAGACATCCCCATTTAAACAGATTACAAAAAAGGGCTGCTGGAGGCCTGACACGGGCTGACATGTGACTCTTCAGCACCCAAGAAACAGGCTGAAAAAAGGTCCATTGTCCATTTGACAGAAGAGAAACTGGAGAGAAAAGAAAGCAGACATTCCCTGGGAGAAGGTATTCCAGGGTCTCTCAGGGGGTTGCACAGACCCTGCTAACAGGCCCCCCCTGGTCTGAGCTCCCCACTGAAAGAAGACACAGGACCATAAGCACCTGTTATTTCCAAGCTCTGTGCAGGGTTTTGTTGTAACTACCAAAGATTCAAGGAATGGAGCAATGTTCCCATTATCATAATGCTATCATCTGAATGCTTGTGTCCTCCTAAATTCATGTATTGAAATCCTAACTCCCAAGGTGATGGCATTAGGAGGTGGGACCTTTGGGGGTGATTAGGTCATAAGAACGGAGCCCTAGAGAACAGAATTAGTGCCCTTATAAGAAGGAATCCCACAGTACTCCCTTCTGCCATGTGAAGACAGAGCAAAAAGACTGAGACCCAGGAATTTGGTTCCCACCACACACTAAATCTGCTGGCACCTTGATCTAGGACTTCCAGCCTCCAGAATTATGAGGAAAAATATATGTTGTTTACAAGCACACAGGCATTGATATTCTGTTATTGCAGCCTGCATAGACTAAGAGATACACAGAGATAACTCTACACTTAACATCGTACTCTAGTGTTTTCGAAGCTTATTTACATGAAGTCTTTTTCACCCGATTCTTGCAAAATTTACAGGAGAGAAAGGGCACAGGTGTCATCTTCTCTGCTTTTCAAATGGAGAACAGGGGGTGAGGCTGGAGGCAGGTAAGCAGTGGGCGAGAAAGCAGAGAAAAAACGCCAATGTCCTGGGCATGTCCTCTGGGTTAGTGCTTTCCAGAGTTCTCTCCTCTAAATCACAGACCCCGCAAGGCCGTTGCTCTAAAACTGTTCACAGAGGTGTGATGGAGGCTGGGAGACTTTCCTTATGGTTCCCACACTTAGACGATCAAACTTTGAATCCTCAGCTGGCCCCTCACACAGGATCACGTTGCCTCTACTGACTTACACTCAATTAAGTTCATCCAGGCACTCACTGAAACTGATCTCCATACTATCTTGTAAGATTAAGTTTGTATGTGAACAGTTTCTGCTAGTTTCCGGCATACTCTGCTGTCTAACATTTCCAATAACAGATAAGTTTGTTACAAATGAGCTTTATCATTTTTTTCTGTTTGATTGTGTGAGGCAGAACCAGACAATTTCTGTAAGAGGTGATATTCGTAACGCCCACCAAGAGGATGTGGCCACTTGAAAATCACAAAGTGGGACTTCTGAACAACATGAGTGGTCAGACTGTGTTGCAAAGAAGACCCTGGCTGGAAGGAAACTGAACATGAGCTGACAAATACCATCTTGCCCAGAATCACCGGGGCTGGGGGAGCAAAGTCAGGTGAGGGATTAGGATAGGAAAGGTTGTGGGAGCTGTCACATCGTAAAAGCAATCAGACCCCTTAGACAAGGTGTGGCCCTACCCAGCTAATGCTGTTCGGTGTTTGCAACTGAAAGGGAAGAAATGTGTACATTTTTATTGACAGGGACACATATTTCATGCATGTATAGAAACACAGGGGAAAAGTGTTGGAAAGAAATAACATCAGAATAATATTCTTGATGACTTGTATTTTCCTCTTTTTGACTATCTGTATTTTATCGTTATAATTTATTCTTTTTGTTTTCTTTAAGAAAATAGAGGAAATTGCGAGGCAAGCCAGGCTGGCTTTCATAAACAGTGTGAAGCTTCCCCTCTGTAGCCACAGAGGACAGAGCTGAGCTTCAGAAGAAATTCACTGTTTCTGATATTTCTGACCAAAGACATAGCCGCAGAAAACATTCCTATTTAGCCTCTCCTCTTCTTTTAAGGGAGCTTGGCAGAAATTATTCCATGCTCCTTTCAGGATGCAGGATCAACATCAGTACATCCGTGAGTGACCCAGGTTTTCAGGAGGAAAGAAGCCCTCACTCCCTAGAGTGTAGCCTAAGAAGCCCATGGTGCTAAGGCCCCTCTAGATTCTATTTCCAGGAAATTGCAGAGAGAAACTACTGAGGAAATGCAGAAATTGATTTGTGTTCTATGCAATGGCAGTTAAACAGGTAAAATGAGAAAAAAAGACTTTTTGTAACTTGCATTTTATCTTAGTCCTTTAGGACTGCTATATACAAAAATGTTATACACCGGCTTAAACAACGAACTTTTATTTCTCATGGTTTTGGAAGCCGGAGAGTTCAAGATCAAACACTGGTATATTCAGTGTCTGGTACGAGCCCCACTGTTGGTTCATAGACAGCTGTCTTCTTGCTGTGTCTTCACATGGTAGGATGGGTGAGGGAGCTCTCCAGGATCTCCTTTACTAATAAATGGGCACTAATCTCAGTCATGTGGGCTGCACGCTTATGACCTAATCAATCACCTCCCAAAGGTCCCACTTGCTAATACTATTACCTTGGAGGTTAGGATTTCAACATGTGAATTTTAGGAGGATGCAAGCATTCAATCTTTCGCACACTTTTTACCATTTTATTTGATGAGCTTAGCAAGAATTTCTGAAGTTTGACTTGTGTACTACTTGGATACGACTTTAGGTAAAATAGTCACCCTTTCCCTGGGGGCATACATCCCAAGACCCCCAGAAAATGCCTCAAACTGGAACCCTACATAGGCTATGATCAGATTAACCAGTTACTTGAACACAGAACTGCGATACCATGACAGTCAATCTGATAACCGAGGCGGCTACTAGGGACTACTGGGCAGGCGGCGTAGGCAGCGTGGATCTGTTGGACGAAGGGAGAGTTCACATCCCAGGCTGGGACTGGATGGAGTGGGATGGTGCAAGGTTTTGTCTCACTACTCAGAATGGTGTATAATTTAATATTGATTAATTGTTTATTTCTGGAATTTTTAAAAATTGTTTCAGACTGCAGTTGAATGTAAGTAACTTAAACTGCAGAAAATGAAAGCTCTCATAAGGAGGGACTACTGTATTTTTAAGTTCATAGTTATTTGACTCACAGTCCATTGAGCAATGTGTACTTTTCTGTCAATAACATCAAGGTTTCAACATGATTTTCTCTGCGGTGCTCCTGGGACAGAACATCTGCATTCCTGAGTCATGGCTGTCGGATCTGTTTCTCCAGTGACGGGACTGGGTCCATGCTGACTCATGGGACACCCACATCAGGCTCTCCTAGGGTCCAGGGCCATGCACCGCGAGCACGGCTGGTCTGGAGGGCTGACAGTCATGGGTGGCTCTGGGGAATTGGCGGCTCTCCTGCAGCAGGTCTCATTAATACAAAGCCCTGAGTTAACCCTCTAGCCAGAGGTGTTTCTCATAAAGTCACTTTGCGTCTGATTCATCTCTTGGCTGGGTTGGAAGGTAAACTTCTCGGCATAGAGTCCCCAGAGGCCTTTTGTAATCACAAAAGAGAAATGTGACAGCCTGAACTGAGTCGAGAGGTCATGGTGAAAGAAAGGCTGGTGTCGTCAGCTCAGCACTGACAGATGCCCTCCCCTAGAGGAGAGCTCAGGCACAACTAGTTTTGCCTCCCTGGATTAGCTGTACTTACATTTTTTTTTTCACCCTCTTCTTATAATTGCATAAAGGAGAGTCCCCAGAAATGTCACCTCAAGCCCCTTTGCAACCTCTTGTACGCACTGAAAATGCTGCTTATTGAGGTACAGTCTATGAGAATGCCCACTTATTATAGAAGAGCTAATTCAGTAAAAGGAAGGATAATGAATTATGATGCATAATGGGGTCCTAGGGGAATGGAGACAGGGGAGAACAGCCAGCTACCGAGACTTTCCTAATAGATTAGATGTGACAGACTTCAGTTCTTATTATGGGGATGCCGAGAGACACCCCACTATCACTCATACTTCTGTCCCTGTGCGCAATGAGCCAATTTAATAAATGTTGGTCAAATCAGCATGCCTTTTGACTCACACCTGATGTTTGGTGCTCCCACGGCTCTTATTCCCCTCTCTGCTGTCGTAGTTATTAGGCTAAATTACAGCCATTTTTTAATGTAATTAGCCCCCTGCTCATGGATGGAAGTCAGCAACTGTAGTTTCTTTACTCTTACAAGCCCTGCAGCACGGAATGCCATAACCAGCACATAGTAGGTGTTCAGAAACAAAGGCCCAAAGGTATTGACTGGTTGGCTAAATTGTATATGCATAATTATATTCCCAAAACAGCTGCTGTCAGCGGCTCCTCCACAAACCTCCCACAGCACAATGCTATTGCAATTTGACTTTTTATGCACTCATAAATGTGAGAGCAGTTCATAAACTGTAAAGCTCCAGCGTACATGAGATGGCATTGCTCGCCCCCTTGCAGGGTAACAGGACCCAGATACAAGGAGCTGCGACTTAAACTTTCATCCTAAAAGCAAACCAAATATGGATTCACTTCTTAGGTCCCTTGCTCTCTGAGTGTATAAAATTCCCCTTTGAGTTTCGTTTCCAGTTTTCTCTCCAAGTTACCAAGAGTTATTTGGGAAGCCATCTAGAAGGGCTTCCCCCTCTAAAGGAGCGGAGAACATTAGGCAGGCAATAATGAGCAAAGAGAAACACAGCTGCGCCTCAAGATGGGTTATTCTTGATATAATCTCCATAATGAATATTTGTTTCGGTGAGAGGCTTCCTGGTAATCTAAGTCCTCTTCCCATGTTTGGAGAAATCCTCACCCTGAGAGTCATGGTGACACATAAGCCCAGAAAGCCCCACACAGCCCAGAGGCTCACATTCCACAATGATGCTCTCCCAGTACTTGTTATACCTGTGTCCCCTCAGGGTACTTTGACCAGGTGCTAGAGACGAGAGCACACAGGGAGCCCAGAGGAGTCCCTCCCGCAGAAGCAGCGGTAGCAGCTCCAGCCAATATTAGGTCTAGATACAGCCATGTCAGCAGGAGCACACAGTGGCAGGGGCCGGTAGTGGCGTGCTCACCTGAGTCTCCTGGTGGCTTGCTGGGACTCTAGTTCTGGCCTCCCCCTGCACCCTACTATTCTCCTATCCTGTTTCTGCATAGTTTCCCTCCCTTCCCCTAATTGCCAAGACTACTATAGAGATAACCTAAAATGTTTAAACAGGGATTTAGAAAAGCCTCAGGGGTAGCACAAGAAATAAACCAGAGGCCGGGTGCGGTGGCTCACGCCTGTAATCCTAGTGCTTTGAGAGGCTGAAGCGGATGGATCACGAGGTCAGGAGATCGAGACCATCCTGCCTAACACGGTGAAACCCCGTCTCTACTAAAAATACAAAAAATTAGCCGGGCGTGGTGGCAGGCACCTGTAGTTCCAGCTACTCGGGAGGCTGAGGCAGGAGAATGGCGGGAACCTGGGAGGTGGAGCTGGCAGTGAGCGGAGATCGCGCCGCTGCACTCCAGCCTGGGTGACAGAGCAAAACTCTGTCTCAAAAAAAAAAAAAAAGAAATAAACCAGAAATGGATGCAGGCAACTGAGGTGCCAGGCTTACTGGAGACGAAGGGCTTTCGGGATCCCAGGGTCCCTTGGGAACCCATGGTCCCTGTGCTATACCCGAGCAGAGCATCCAATAGACAGGAAGGCCCTGCCTTTTAATAATCCACTGTTGTCCTCTTTCTATTTCTGGCTGTGTATTATCCTCCATTTCAAGGGAGAAGTCCCATATATGAAGATCTCTCTTCCCATCAGAGTAGTTAAATCTTTGTGGCCACCTCTGAGTATGTCTTTTGGAAAAACAATTGTTGAGTCAAAAGGTATTTGCATTTAGAAAGCTTTTGATGTATGTTGCCAAATTCCCCTCCAAAAGAGTACCAACTTACTGATTTACTCTTCTACTGGCAGTATATTAAAGGGCCCTCTCCCTCAATCCTAGCTAACACCAGGGATTATTGTTCTTTTGAATTTTGCCAGTTTGATGGCTTTAACATGGTATGTCATTGCTGTTTTAATTTGCACTTGTAAAAGTTACTTATGAAGTTCACATTTTTTTCGTGTTAATTGTCAATGAGTATTGTTTTTTGAATTGCCTATTTGGATTGTTGCTTTTATTTGAAGGTGTTTGCTTATGTTTCTCCTATTGTTATATTAAAAAGTTTAGCATATTGATAATTTCTTTTATTCCTACTATTTTTGTCATAACATGCTTTGTAACTTTTCATTTATCTTATATTTTTAATTTTATTTTTTACTTTGTGGGCAGCCTAATATGCCTCAAATCATCAAAGTAAATGAAAATTAAAACAGTTTCTTTTGCATATCATTGTCTTTTCAATATTAAGATGAAGAACTAAGAACTTCTTTCACTCTTTCTTCAGTGGTTGGTTTTCACAAAATAATCTGAAGATTTAAAGCTTAGATTGTTTTGATTACATTCCTGTTTTTATATTTTAAATCTTTTATTTAATAAATAACTTTTTAGAAGCAGGATCTTGCTGTGTTGCCCAGGCTGGCCTTGAACTCCTGACCTCAAGTGATCTTCTTGCTTTGGCCTCCACAAGTGCTAGGATTCTAGGTGTGAGCCCCACGCCTGGCCATGTTGAATAGTTTTTTACATCTGCATGAAGTCTTCTAAACAAACGTATGTGTAAAATAGCACAGTGCAGGAAGATAGTAAGCACTAAAGCAATATTTGCTTTGATATTAACAAATATTTTGGAATTAATTCCATGTTGTAACTGTTTTGTCACCACCAGCTTTATTTTTTGTTTTCACAGAATTTTCTAGTCTTACATTCTTAGTTTTGTTCTACATTTCACATAGAATGAATTTTTTCAACTAATTTTTTTTTCAAGAAATATACCCTGGGATATATATATTTCAGATATCTGGAAATCTTTTTATTGCCTGCACATAGAAAAAGTGGCAGTGTTAACTTGTGTAGTCACAATAGTTTTCCTTCAATGGTGTTTTGGATTCTCTTATTTTGGGCTGTTTGACATTACACAGGAGAAATCTAAAACCCACTAACTTTGTATTACTTTGGGTTTAATTTGCCCAGTTTTTATTGGATAGTTGTAGAATTTGTGTTTATAAGGGAAATTTTTGCTCTGGTTCTTCTAGGTGTTGGAGTTATTTCATATTTTTCTCTAATGTAATGTGGTAATGTCTTAATTTGCAGAAAATGTGTAGAAAAAATGTGTGTGTGTGTGTGATGTTTAATTAGTAATTCTATCATTGCTGTTTTATTGTTCAGAAATACATTTGATTCTTCAGTTTTGGCTTCTGTTCTCTGTCTTCAATACTTTTCTCCACTGTTTTCATCACATTTGTCTTTCCTTAATATCACTGTGGCTCTCTACATCATCCCACTTGGATTTTGATTCTACAATGGAACCTTTGGTTTTCCTTGCCATTTTTTTCTTATTCCAACCATTTGCCTTTAAATTTCATTTTGTTGTCTTATCATCTTAGGCAATTGTCTCGTTATAGTTTCTCATTCCTGTTCAATAGAGCCCAGACTATCTTGTAGTCTATTAAAGACATCAAGTATTTATAAAAAATAACTTTTGTCTGGATCCTGGAGGACAATATTTGCAGGCATCTGCTCCTCTGATACTCAGAGGGGATAAGAACCAGCCAGACAGGTAGATAGTCCTGAGCCTCACATGGGTTCCATATCCTCTCCAGGGCACTGTACTCAGAGTCTTCCAGCCCAAATCTCATCCCTAGACGGCATGCATATAGGGACAGTGGCCCCGTCCTTCTCAATTGCATCAACTGCATTGTTCTGTGGTACACTGGATCCATGGAGTATATGAAAAAGTACAGCCTCCAGAATTCACTATTAACAGGAGCATGACTCTCCCCTCCTTCCTCTTTTGCACACACCCTCATCCCTTGCTTAAAAAGATGACACCTCTGAAGATGCAATTTGACATTGTCAACCACCTCTTCATAACAGCAGATTACTTAAAGAGGGTTACCGTGTCTTTGTGGCATGTCAAAATATGGAATAAGAAAGAGAACTGGGACAAGGCCATTCCCCCAAACCAGCATGCAAATAGACAAACAGTTGCTCAGTTTCCTTCCTGATGTGGAAGTAGAAGAGGGAAGTAAGAAAGGACACAAACTTTGACGTTAGACGTTCTGAGTTCAAATCCGGGACAGATAACTGGACTAAGATCATCCAGGGCCTGAGTGACCTTGGGCAGTTATCTAACCTTCCCGCAACTCAGTTTCCGCATTAGTAAAATGGGGGAGATAATAACAGAACCTCTCAGAGTATTGTTGCAAAGAAAGTTACTACAAATAAAGCACTCAGAACAATGAGTCAATAAGTAAGCATTCGATTAATACTAACTATTGTGAACAGGCATTAGGGATCTTATTGGGGTATAGAAATATTCTAAAACTGGTTTATGCAGATGATTGCACAATAAATTATTGAATTGCACGTTTGAAAAGGGGGACTTTTATGATATAAAAATATATCTCAATGTACTTTTTTCCTAAATCAATAAAGATTAGTTGTCATTACATGTCAACAGGTTGATTTTTATGTATTAATTTTTAAAGTTTTTATACTTTTCCTGAGAATCTTGAGCCTCTTGAATATCTATTATTTACTTCTACAGTAACATGATTCAGGATCTGAGAACTGTGTTGAAAAATATTCCCTGAGCCCCCAAATTATTCTGCTCCCTCATACTTTTCTTCAAATTTATAGACATTTAGTTTTGCTCTTAACCACCCAATGTTCAGGAGTCAAGAGATCTGAATTCACATCCTGGTCCTGACATTCATTAGCTATGGAATTTAAATGAATATCGTCTCCTCTCAAGCTCCAAATTAGTCCTTATCTACCTAAAAGGTAGACATAGCTAAACAATCTCTACATTTCCTTCCAAAAACAGCATGTTCCTTTCTCATTCTCTCTAAGTTCTCAGGTTGAGTAGAAGCTTTATATAAATGGGAGTTTTATTTATATGATATTATGCCAATGTTTATGGTTATATCTCAGTCCAGCCCTGTTCCTATCTTCCTTCTATCCCATGTGGTCCCCCAGGAGAAGTGTATTCACAGGGAAAAAGGGAGAGAAGAAAAAATAGCTACTGAGCTCATGATTTACCCCCTAGATTCCAGGCAAAAGCTCAGTGAGCCAGGCTGGGCATGTAGGCATGTGGAATTCTCCTCTGCCTGTGCTATCTAGGCCAATATAGCCACAAAGCACAGCCCACTCACTTCCTCAAAACAGACATTGAGAATAGAAAACTATGTGGTGTCTAAAGATTCAAAAGTGGTTCCACCATTTTCCATGCAAGGAATCTTGGACAAGTCACTTAGCTTCTCTAAACTTCAATTTCCTGGTGTTTAAATGAAGTTAATAACCCGTATCTTTCAGTGTTGCTTATAAAAAGAAAAAAAAGGACATTCTATGTGAGAGCATCTAGCACATCCTGAGGACTTAACAAGCATTGAGCAGATGCACCAACTGCTCATGTCAATGTTACAACATTGACTTGTAACAGAAGGGACCAGAAGGATCACGGTTTTCCCAGTGTCTCTTGTGGTGAATTTACTAGAGCTGGACCGAGACCTGAAGTGGGAAGTCTAATGAGGCTAACTGAACAGATCTCCTTTCTCTTTTGCTCTTCTGGTTTTCTGTTGGCTCTAATAGAAAGAAATAAAGTTAATGAAAAACAAACATTTCCTAGTAAGCTCTCCTCAAACAGCTGAGGATTGTTGCAAGGTTGAGAAAGAAAACAACTTCAACTGAATTCAAAATGTCAGGAATTAGGATAACCAAAACAATCTCATGACAAGAGCCAGTCCCCAGGAAGCCATGAGTGACAGTAGCCCAAGGCCATCTAACCAGTGTGAAAAACAGGAAGAGTCCTGAGAGCAAAGCGAAACAAATCCTCCTCAAAGCTTGGGCTTCATTTCATCATGTCGTCCTCCAGGAAGGCCAACAGATGACTTCAAAGTAATGCATGGGCACGAGTCCACTGAATTCAACACGAGATAATTTTCTTCCGAGAAACATCGTCAAAAAGTGACTCTCAGCCACGTTAAAGTTCAAAAGGTTTGTAGCTGTGGTCCCTAAAACCTTCCATGTTGTAATTTCCACACAGCCATAGAACGCTCAGGATGTCACTGTGGACCTCTAGGGTAATGAACATTGCATGAACTTGCAAAGCAGACAGGAAGGTGAGTAGAGAAATATCTCCCCACAAAACACTAGGGAAATACAAAGAGAAAAAATAGTCAATTTAGGGTGGAGAAACTTGGAAGACACCACCATGATTAGGTGCGATGAATGGACTTTATATTTCTCTTGATGTGAGACACCATGAAAAGCCAGAATCTGTTCTGCGTTATCGCTGCCAAGAATCCATGACCAGAGTCTCATCAGCATGAAACACAGGGCGAACCTAGGTTGAGGGTCATCCTAGAGAATGAAAATCTTGTTCTCCTTAAGAAAGTCAGAGACATGACAGCTAGGGAGAGAACAAGCAACTATTCCAGATTGAAGACGATAATGAGATACAACAAATAAGTGCAATGTGGGTTCCTAAATAGGATCAGAAAGGATAAAGAGACTTGGTTGGGACAGTTGTCAAAATTCAGAGTCTGTGAGTCATACACTACTAGGAGATTGGCTGGAGGGTGATTTTTTTTTTATATCCATCATTGCTTCTACATATATTAGCGGGCATCCTGCTATAAGAATGAACATTCATTCTCCTCCATTCATTTCTCTGTTGATATCAGTATGCAGTCATGGCCTTCTATTTTATTCAATGGGCAGCCATCCAATATTTTGGTGCTCAGCTTGTTCTCCTTTGGCCAGGGGGTCCTGCAAGCAGGCTCCTGCCCCTTTTAATATGTGTCCCTGATTCTTCAAACTCCTCTTCACTTCCAGGCATGATATTTCAGACTCATCTTTTACTTTCCTGCGATACCCCTGAATCAAATTATTTCTCCAGGTCAGGCATGGTGGCTTACACCTGTAATCCCGGCACTTTGGGAGGCTGAGGCGGGCGGATCACGAGGTCATGAGATCGAGACCAACCTGGGCGACACGGTGAAACCCTGCCTCTACTAAAAATACAAAAAATTAGCCGGGCATGGTGGCATGCACCTGTAGTCCCAGCTACTCAGGAGGCTGAAGCAGGAGAATGGCGTGAACCTGGGAGGTGGAGCTTGCAGTGAGCTGAGATGGCACCACTGCACTCTGACAGAGCGAGACACCGTCTCAAAAAAAAAAAAAAAGTTATTTCTCCAAGGAGCCCTGGATCCTTTTAGTAAAGTATTTAGAATCAATGTGGGTACTAGATGTGCTCATTGCTTTTGGGAGAGAGGGTGGAGGGTAGCTGCTTCAAGTGATTGGAGGTAGGAAATATGCGTATCTATTACAAATATATATATATACAATCACCTATTCATAATTTGTAACTATTTTGTTATTAGTCATACCCCAAAAGTCTTAGTACCATTTTAAGCTTTAATAATGAGTTAAAATGTATAAAAACAACAAACTTAAAACACAAGTTGTATTATTTGATCATACATTTATATATAAATATATTTAATACAGTATATATTTATAATATATATTTGACCTTGTGAACTTAATACATTTTAATAATAATTTAAGTGCCTCTAATTTACAATGGCAAAGATTGTGATCAAAATAATTTAAAATTAATTTTGTAAATTAAATAATTACGTAAGACATATAAACAATTCAAATATCAAATGCTATTTTCTGTAAGCAGACTACCACTGTTCCTCTTGTCTTTCCAGCTAGATTGTAAATGCCATTGAGACAAGAAACAGTATTTTTTCTTTTGAATCCACTGTAGCTTGTAGAACAGTCAATATGTTAACTCAACACGTATGAATAAAATAGTATATTTATCTGGCAACAAGGACAGAGGTAGAATCAGGAAGCAAAGAAACAGCTTACCTTGCTCAACACCTCCCAATGTTCAAGAATCTCCCTCTTGCTTGAACAAGCAGAAAGCATTTATCAAGTTGCTCCTGGATGCTAATTACGAGACTTTAGTAATAATTGTGCTTCTGATGAGATGGCCTTGAAATCTAGAAGTAGAACCAAGATTGGGTAGAGATCTTTCCAATCCAAGCACGATTGGTCCATTAAAGGTATTTCTTAATACTCAGACAGAGAAATGAAAAACAGATAGGTAAGGCAAAATATTTAAAAATGTAAAAGTGGTCCAGGCGCAGTGGCTCACGCCTGTAATCCCAGCACTTTGGGAGGCCGAGGTGGACGGGTCACAAGGTCAGGAGATTGAGACCATCCTGGCTAACATGGTGAAACCTCCTCTTTACTAAAAATACAAAAAAAATTAGCCAGGCGTGGTGGCGGGTGCCTGTAGTCCCAGCTACTTGGGAGGCTGAGGCAGGAGAACGGCGTGAACCCGGGAGGTGGAGCTTGCAGTGAGCTGAGATCACGCCACTGCACTCCAGCCTGGGCAACAGAGTGAGACTCCATCTCAAAAAAAAAAAAAAAAAAAGTAAAAGTGATTTTTATTTGCTTTATGCTACAGAATATGTTTTCACCAAGCCAGGAATATGTGTTCACCCAAGACCAGTTCCACTGAGGTAAATCAATTTTCGGTCATTTCTATCCAATGTGTAGATAAAGCAATATAAAAAATCAAACATTGTTCTGTATGTCACGTCAAGGAAATCTAATAAAATTTAAATTTTTCAACAATTGTTTGCATAGCAGGAAGACATACCCCTGTACACACAAGCATAAAGGATTTTCTCGCTAAGCTCCACAATGATCCCCTGCCATTTTGAGATTTGTTCATGAATTAGAGAAAAAAAGTCTCATGTTTTATAGGTGAGTTTTCCCAGCAACCAGATTACAGGCTAATGAGACAAATTTGGAGTATATCATGTCTAATTTACCCCATCTCCAGGCTCCTCTTTCTTTTCCTTCTCACTCCTAGGATCTGTGATAGGAAATTTAGGGAATTTCCTAACCACAGTATAGTTTAGGTTGTGAAGATGACTGTAGTTGATCCAGTCACTGATTAACGCAACTGCAAGCATTCTAGGGCCATATTTCCCAAAGTGTTTTTCACTTGACTCTCAGCTTTATAACAGCAGGGACTATGTCTTATTTATCTTAGAACTGAAGTCAATAGGAGCAGCTACTGTTTATGGAGCAACCACAGAGAGCCAAACATTTTTTTCTTATGTTTATTCTAATCCTCACTGCCATCGTTCAAGACAGCATGAGAATTATTCCCATATTCTAGATGAGGAACTGAGGCTTGGTGAGGTTATTACATGGCCCAGATCCACCACTTGGTAGCAGTGAAACTAGGAAGTCAATTGATAAGTCTAGCTCCTTTGCAGCCTGGGTTCTTTCCACTAGACCATCCCTGCTCCCCATCCCCACCCCAGCACCTAGGAGAGTGCCTACATATAATAAGATTCAATTTGCAATTGTTGAAAGAAATGGAACTAAGCTGAGTATAATATCCAGCAGCCTCTTGATTAAAACCAAACTGGGTAGGGGTGGAGGTGGGGAGTAAAGTTTGAAATGGTAGGAAAAGCTCCAAGCAGGATTATCATCTGTCCTCAGAGACCTTGAACAAATGACTCCATCTCTTCCTTCTTAGTTTCCAAAATGATAACATGAGATAGTTATTCTTGATCCCTAGTGTCCCTTCTACCTTTACTCTTCTTTACTTTTACCTGTCAAAAATCCTTCCTTCTGCATTCAGAGAAGAGAAGCTCTGAAGCTCCTAGTCTCACTAACTATCCCCCAACTGTTAGCCTACCTCCACTCCCTTATTAGGAAACAGTTTTTTATAAAAAGAACTTTAAGCAATCGGCTGCTTTTGGAAAAGTAGGTGCTTAACAAATAGAGGTGTGATATACCAGTGATTCCCACTGAGAAAGTGCAACTCAATGCATCCACAATGTGCCCAAGGATTTTTTTTTAAAAGGTCCATATTTACATATCTTCTTTTTCTCTTTTGCATTAAAACAACTAAAGAATGAAAGATTTTTTTTTTCAAATGGGGAAGCATTAGCAATGAAGATCAGCACACGCTATAAGTAAAAGCCCAATTCCCCCTGAAATAAAAAGGCCTTTAGACATATGATAAAAGCTATTCATTCCACAGCCATTCTCCCGTGAAAGACGGGATGCCATTTTTAAGATCAAATATCCTATTTTGTGCAAATACGCTTGATAATAAAGTTTGAGGGGAAATATCAAACATGTATTTATTTAAAATGCATATATTCCTAATTTATTTATTCGGGCCAAAGTCCAAATGTGAACTAATATCAGGATTAGGTAAAGAAAAAAGAAAAAAAAAAAAGGCTAATGCTGAACCTCTGGGGAAATGAACACATTTTCCACACTGGAGTCTGAAATTAGCACCTTCAAGAACCAGCAATCATTAGCACGTCAAGAATTAGGGTGATACCTCTTTCAGCCCAGTTAATGAAACAATTCTTTTTATTTGTGTTTTTGCAGAATGCAGCATTAGCCTGGCTTACAGAGGCAGATTTTCATCGGGGTCATTGAAAGTTCACCTGTCAAAAATAGAAGTAGTGACCTATAAAGAATTTTTTCCAATGTAGTCTTTTCAGGGTCTAGGAGTATTCATAAGAAATACAACCAGGCAGGGCAGACATTGATGGCTGGGGAACAGAAAGCTGTCAAATACTTGTTCTCCACTGGAGCTCAATGGGGTCTCCGCTCACGTGGGGCCCTGCGTGCCCCACTACAGAACGCAGCCAGCCCAAGCTGCAATGAGTTGATGGCCTTTCCCTGCGCACACTCAAATGGAAGCTCAAACTTTTTCAAAACAGGAAAATAGAAACTCCCAAACTGTGTTCCCAATAACTGAATCAATGAAAGGAGGCTGTATAATTTGGGAAAGAAGTGTTTCTCACTTTCCTGTCACCTCTGTAAGGGCAGGGGCTGTGGCTTATTTATCTTAGAATTGAGGATAATAGTGGTGACTGCCACTGTTTATGGAGCAGCCACAAAGAGCCAAACATTTTGCTTGTGTCTGTTAAAATTCTCACAGCCATCCTTCAAGACAGAATGATAATCATTCCCATATTCTAGATGAGGAACTGAGGCTTGGCGAGGTTATTACATGGCCCAGATCCTATAGTTGGTCAGCAGTGGTCAGAAACACAAAATCCACTTGGAAAACATTTAGCTCTTCTTGGTTAAAGACTGTGGTAACAACCTCTACTGGAAACTAAGGAAAGTGCTGGGTCTCCCTCTGCAAGAGAACCTCGGGAGGAACAGGTGCCAATGCCCATCTGAAGAAAGGGAGGGTATGATTCTTTCCATTGCGAAAGGATTCTTTTACTTATAAGAAGTTTCACTGCATTCCTTTTTCATTTAACCTTCTTACAGTTTTACAAGCTCATTACAAAAAAAAAAAAGTAGTAAACACAAATAAGAAAATAGTAAAGTACCTGTAACCCACCATCCAGATATAAATAAACAATGTGACCACTTACCTCCAAGGTATTTTTCCCTCTGCATATACAATTGCACATATATTTTCAGACAAGAATGGAATCACATTAAACATGTTATTTTATAACTTATTTTTTTCACTTAATAGACATTAAAACATCTGTTCATGTGAAGAAAATATTTCTCCAGCATCATTTTTAATGACTACATGGAATTTACCCATTCCATGTTTAGCCTAGGCTGAGGGGACATTTAAATTGCTTTCAATTTTTTTACTCATAAAGAATGCTGCAGTGTAAATTATTTCAGCTAAATATTTACTCACTTCTCTATTTATTTCCTTTGGATCAAGTTCCAAATCTGGAATTCTGCTGGAGAGTGTGCACATTGGATCATTTACTTTTTGCAACGCTGTCATCCAGAAATCTGCCATCGAAATGTACAGTTTTTAATTGCCGTGTAGATAGGGCGCAGTTTTGTAAGCTTGTGGGTTACTCTTTCTTATCTTTTTCCTTTTTCCAGCATGCCTTCGCCTATTTGTAGCCAGCCTGCCAGGTGGTCCAGGCAGGTAGACAGTGATAAAATTCAAGTGTTGTTATATCTAATTTGAAAAGCCTTTAGCAGCAATTTCCTATTGTTTCAGCAGAACTTCTTGATCTTGTTTTCACTTGTCATTTTCTTCTTTAAAATCTGGTTTTGCTTCAATGATGTGTTGATTGTTGGGATGACAAGCCAACTCCTTTGGTCCACATGACAATCTGGTGAGGGAGTCACTATTTTCTGCAGCTGTGGAATTCATTGGAATCATGCTCGTGAATGACTTTTCAGCGACTACTTTTGAAGTATCCATAAGGAGACCATGAGGACACAGGGCTCAAGCTTTGTGGACAGAGGAGCTGAGAGAGGAAAATTTCTAGTTTACCCTCAGACTCTTGTTCCGAGCCTGTGACTTCGGAGGGCATATTCCGCACTCACAGGCAGTACAATTCCCATTTCCGTATAGTTGATCTCCTTTTAAGAAAGGTTGGATATATTTCCGTTGCTTAAAATCAAAGACCCTGGAGATGGATTTAACTTCCTGAAAGAGTTTTCTAAGATAAGATGTGACCCTGCCCAGGGGAGGAAGCAAAGGACCATCTTATTGAAAAATTGAAGTCCCGGGAAGACCCTCAAAAGTTTGTATTCCAAAATATCACCTAAGAATTAAAATAAATGTCAAGTCATCGTAAGATAAAACTCATCCCATTGGTGCTTACTTCTTCCAAATCCAAAAGATTGAGTCATTTAAGAAGGATGTGTTCTCTCCACCTGTCAAAAGTTTGACCAACCAACAACATCAACAAAAGATAACAAAAAATTTAATTTTTGCAAAGTCTGAAAAGATCCTGGCTTTTGCTCAGATTTTGTTTTCAAGGTTCTAAAGTATCATTTTCATGCTGCTCTTCTGATCCATTTGGCATTGTGGCCTAGGGTAGAAGGCAGAATCATATCCTCACCTTCCCTCCATTGGGTTTCATGCATTTTTTCCTAAAAAAAAGATAAAAAAATAAATAAAAATAGTGCTTTTTATCACCTTTGTACTAATTTAAGTAGGTACAATTTCCAGGCTCATTATTATGCATGGCTTTTGTTGATATTTCACAGGGTGTCAGGAGCAAGGTAGGTTGCAGAATGACTTTGTTTGACCTGGATGTTGTTTGACAACACACCGTAGAGAGAAGGACACTACAGTTCTGATGGGGAGAAGCAGCTTCCTGGTGACAACCCATATTAAGCGTTGTGACCCTCACCCTAACCCTCATGCTATCATGAGGTAGCTTTAACACATGCCTGCATTATACTTTGGGAAACAATATAGGTCAAAACAGATGGTAATCATTTTAGGAAACTTTTTTTTTATGTTAAAGATTTACTTCCAGTGGATACAAAGATGCATAGAACAAAATATACTCAAAATATATTCATGAGCTAAATATTCTTAAAGCATTCAATGTACCAGCTATGTCTTGAATCTTGTGTAGCACATTATTTAAAGCAAATTTGCTGTGATGTTTTTCTGTGAAGAGCACAGACTGAAAAGGCAGCCTTCTGATGTCCGAATAGTCAAAGCCTATGTCACTGGTCTTTATCTCCCACTGGGTTTTGAGGTGGACCCATTAGCACTTAGGACTTAAACGACCACCCAAATTGGTGATGAGAAATTCCATGAGCACAAGCACTAATTCTGAAAATATAAAGATGTGTAAGATTCTTTATTCTTTCTATGTTTAGAAATTGAATTTTTTTTCACCTTTATTTTAGGTTTGGAGGTACATGCTCAGGTTTGTTATATAGGTAAACTCGTGTCACAGTGGTTTGTCATACAGAATATTTCCTCATCCAGGTACTAAGTCTAGTACCCAATAGTTACTTTTTCTGATCCTCTCCCTCCTCTCACACTCTACCCTCAAGTAGGCCCCAGCATCTGTTGTTCCCCTCTTTGTGTCCATGGGTTCTTATCATTTAGCTCCCACTTATAAGTTAGAAGATGCAATATTTGGTTTTCTGGTCCTTTGTTAGCTTGCTAAGGAAGATGGCCTCCAGTTTCACCCATGTTTCTGCAAAGGACCTGATCTCATTTTTTATGGCTGCATAGTATTCCATGGAGTAGATGTACCACATTTTCTTTATCCATTCTATCATCAGTGGGCCTTTAAGTTGATTCCATGTCTTTGCAATTGTGAATAGTGCTGAAATGAACATACACACACATGAATGAGTCTTTATGATAGAATGATTTCTATTCCTTTGGGTATATACCCAGTAATGGGATTGCTGGGTCAAGTGGCAGCTCTGCTTTTAGCTCTTTGAGGAATCAACACACTGCTTTCCACAATGGCTGAACTAATTTATACTCCAACCAACAGTGTATAAATGTTCCCTTTTCTTCACAACCTTGCCAGCATCTGTTATTTTTTTTACTTTTTATTAATAGCCATTCTGAGAAGTGTAAGATGGCATCTCGTTGTGGTTTTGATTTGTGTTCCTTTTTTTTCCTTTTTTCTTTAAATTTGAGACAGAGTCTTGCTCTGTCACCTGGGCTGGAGGGCAGTGGTGTAATCTCAGCTCACTGCAACATCTGCCTCCCGGATTCAAGTGAGTCTCATGCCTCAGCTTCCCGAGTAGCTGGTATTATAGGAGTGTGCCATCATGCCTAACTAATTTTAGTATTTTTAGTAGAGAGAGAGTTTCATCCTGTTGGCCAGACTGGTCTTGAACTCCTGACTTCAGGTGATCCACCCACCTCGGCCTCCCAAAGTGCTGGGATTACAGGCATGAGGCATCATGCCCAGCTGAGCTTTTTTTATATGCCTCTTGGCCACATCTATGTGTTATGTTCTTTTCAAAAGTGTCTGTTCACGTCCTTTGCCCACTTTTTAATGGGGTTGTTTGTTTGTTTCTGGTAAATTTGTTTAAGTTCCATATGGATGCTGGATATTAGGCCTTTATTAGATGCATAGTTCACAAATACTTTCCCATTCTTTACTCTGTTGATAGTTTCAGAGCTCTGTAGTTTAATTAGATTCCATTTGTCAATTTTTGCTTTTGTTGCAATTGCTTTTGGCATCCTCATCATGAAAGTTTTGCCAGTTCCTATGTCCAGAATGGTATTTCCTAGGTAGTTTTCCAGGGTTTTTATAGTTTTGGGTTTTATGGTCTTGGGGCTTTAGGTTTACACTTTATGGATTTAAGTCTTTAATCCATCTTGAGTTGATTTTTGTATATAGTGCAAGGAAGGGGTCCATCTTCAATCTTCTGCATATGGCTAAGCAGCTATCCCAGCACCATTTATTGAATAGGAAGTCCTTTCCCCATTGCTTGTTTCGTCAGCTTTGTTGAAGATCAGATAGTTGTAGGCATGCAGCCTTATTTCTGGGCTCTCCATTCTGTTTCATCAATCTATGTGTCTGTTTTTGTACCAGTACCATGCGTTTTGGTTATTGCAGCCCTGCAGTACAGTTTGAAGTCAGGTAACATGGTGCCTCCAGCTTTGTTCTTTTTGCTTCGGATTGCCTTGGCTACTTGGGGTCTTTTTTGGCTCCATATGAATTAAACTTTTTTTCTAGTTCTGTGAAGAATATCATTGGTAGTTTGATAGGAGGAATAGCACTGAATCTATAAATTGCTTTGGGCAATATGGCCATTTTAATGATATTTATTCTTCCTATCCATGAGCATGGAATGTTTTTCCATTTGTTTATGTCATCTCTGATTTCTTTGAGCAGTGTTTTGTAATTCTCATTGTAGAGATCTATCACCTCCCTTATTAGGAATACCTAGGAATACATCTAGGTATTTTATTATTTTTGTGACAATTGTGAATGGGGTTGCATTCCTGATCTGGCTTTCAGCTTGGCCGTTGTCGCTGTATAGGAATGCTAGTAAATTTTGTATCCTAAAACTTTGCTTAAGTTGTTTATCAGCTGAAGGAGCTTTTGGGTCAAGACTATGGGGTTTTCTAGATATCAAATCATGTTGTCTGCAAAAAGGGATAGTTTGACTTTCTCTCTTCCTATTTGGATGCACTTTCTTTCTTTCTTTTGCCTAATTGCTCTGGTCAGGACTTTCAATACTATGTGGTGAGAGAGGGAATCCTTGTCTTTGCTGGTTTTCAAGGGGAATGCTTCCAGCTTTTGCCTATTCAGTATGATTTTGGCTATGGGTTTGTCATAGATGGCTCTTATTATTTTGAGGTATGTTCCTTCAATACCTAGTTTATTGAGTGTTTTTAACATGAAGGGATGTTGAATTTTATTGAAAGCCTTTTCTGCATCTATTGAGATAATCATGTTGCACATTTTTTTTTATTATACTTTAAGTTCTAGGGTACATGTGCACAACATGCAGGTTTGTTACATATGTATACATGTGCCATGTTGGTGTGCTGCACCCATTAACTCATCATTTACATTAGGTATATCTCCTAATGCTATCCCTCCCCCTTCCCCCCACCCTATGACAGGCTCCGGTGTGTGATGTTCCCCTTCCTGTGTCCAAGTGTTCTCATTGTTCAATTTCCACCTATGAGTGAGAACATGCAGTGTTTGGTTTTTTGTCCTCGTGATAGTTTGCTGAGAATGATGGTTTCCAGCTTCATCCATGTCCCTACAAAGGACATGAACTCATCCTTTTTATGGCTGCATAGTATTCCATGGTGTATATGATGTTGCACATATTTTTATTTTTAATGAAGACATGTAGAATATACAACATGATTTAAGGATTATTTTATTATTTTTATATCATGAATGAATTTTATTTCAGGGAAAGTTTTCTGAAAGTGCACAATTAATAATAACTGTGTAGTATGCAATTGTATGTTGCATCTTTGAAGACATTTTATGTGCAAAAAATAAGCCTAGTAATGGGATGGTGGGAGGGTGTGTTTCAAAGAATTAGGGCTGAGGAACACAGACAGGAACTAAAAAGACAGATGCATTAGTATGTGTATAGGTTTGGAAGCTGGAGGAGAGAAAATGTCATGTCATATCATACATGGCATCAGGCTTGTAATGGGCTGAATTGTTTCTCCCCAAAATTTACATGTTGAAGTCCTAAGCCCTAGTAAATTCAGAATGTGACTGCCTGTGGAGATGGGGCCTTTTAAGAGGTAACTAAGTTAATATGAAGTTATTAGGGTAGGCTCTAATCCAATATGATGGGTGTCCTTATAAAAGGAGGAGATTAAAATACACACACACACACAAGCACATACATGCACACATGCGCATATGCAGAGGGAATACCATATGAAGACACTAGAGGAAGACTTCATCTACAAGCCAAGTAGAGAGGCGTCAGAAGAAAGAAACCAATACTTCTGACACCTTGATTGTGAACTTCTAGCCTCCGGAACCATGAGGAAATAAATTTCTGTTGTTTAAGCCACCCTGTCTATGGTACTTCATTGTGGCAGCCCCAGCAAATTCACACACTTGCCAATTTTCCCTTCCAAGGTCTACCAAGCAGTTATTCAAGGTATTGAGTCATGATGCAGTCACTTGTAATCCTTACCTCCAACATCTTACCTGTTGCCACCAAGTCTTGCCCCTCTGGAATGGCACTTCCCTCCCTGCTCCCTCACCAGCACCTGTGACTCTGCCTGCCCACAGTCAATCAGTGCTGAGACCCTGCTGATGCCACTGGCCCTCGGTTCAGATGCTCCCCATTCCTGTCTAGACAATTTCACCAACCTAAGCTTTCCATGGATGGCCTCTTCCCTCTCCAGTCCATCTTTATGTTACAACACGATGTCTACGTAGATTCTCTGAGAGAAAGGAAACAAAAAAAGGAAAAGAAAGCTTTCTTTCCTGAGGTCATAAATCAACTCTTCAAGCTCTGCAGGCTGCCAGGAGCAACTTGGAGGAAATACTGTTTGCTTTAGTCTTACTGTTTGTGCAGGTTCTTACTGTGTGTTTGGAAGGATTGGTGCCATCTCACCTTCTCAGCTGATTCCCTGGGATTGGCTGCTGATCGCCACCTGCATTTAGACTCAGATTTCTCCAATAACGTTCCTATGCTTTCTTCTTTCTACCATCGTGCACTGCCTGGTGCTTTTTATTAAAAGGTATATATTTTAATTGAGGCAATATATATACATGACTAGAAGTAAAATTTTACCAAAAAGCTTAAAATTAAAAAAAACCATACTCTGTCCCAATCTCTCCTTGTCTCTTAGTCTTCATCCCCAAAATCAATCACTTTAAACTCTCTTAGTTGATCCTGGTAGTAAATTCTACACTTCTAAATAGCATGTTCATATTACTCTTTATTGATTTGTCAATTTAAATGTTACTCTCTGTCATGATAGCTGAGAATTTCACTCTCCTTCATTTCTCACCTCTTCTCCCACCTTCCCAGTGTAGTTATTTGTAGTTAGATCTCTTGACTATTCTGTTGACTATTTATGTGCCTCCTAATATTGAGCAAGGCAATATACTATGATTACATAGCATTATGTGTAGTAAATATTATAGAAGTGTACTCTTTTCAATCATATAGTGAGGGAAAGAGGAAGGACATAAAATAGAGAAATGGCAAAATGTATGACCCAGCTTCATCCTCCTGAGCAAAACGCCAGGTAGAGGGAGGAGATATGTAGGAAGGGAAATAAAACCAAAAGCAGAATAGTCTTTACCCAGTTTCCCATTGGATCTCTCAGAAGAGACTACATGTATTAATTAGTCAGGCTTAGGTCAAGAAAACAGAAGCCACTTTATGTATTTTTGAGTATTGGAAGTCTTTAGATAAGGACTTTGGGTCTTAACCTTTGGAATACCTGGGAGTGTGGAGGGAAGAGAACACTCCTCTGTTAAGGACTGGATGTTGATTTCCCCCAACCAATTCATATATTGAAGCCCTAACCCCTAGTGTGATGGTATTTGGAGGTGGGACCTTTGGGAGGTGGTTAGGTTTAGATGAGGTTGTGAGGGTGGGACACCCATAATGGGGTAGTACCCTTATGAAAAATGAAAGAGACATCAGAGGGCACCCTTTGGCATGTGAAGACACAGGGAGAAGGTGGTCACGTGCAAGATAGGAAGAAGCTGCTCACCAGAAATCTCAGGAACTAAATCTGCCAACACCTTAATCTTAGACTTCCCAGCCTCTAGAACTGTGAGAAATAAATATCTATTGTTTAAACCATCCATATAGCAGCTCAAGCTGACTAAGACCATCTCCAGTGACTTTAGCCTGAAACATCAATGTAGGGGATTTCAAGAGCATACCAGGAAGGCACTGTGCATCTCACATCTGCCCACGTATCTGGCTGCAACTGCCTCAGGAAAGTAATGGCTGTCCTTCTCGTCCACCTTCCAAATCTCCATGAGTGTCTCTAATGAACAGACTCTAGGCTCAAAAATCAAGTTCTATTCTCCTCACAAAGGAATTAGTGGAACCAGGGACCATTATGGGAAACAGGGTTTTAGAAAATGTAATTCTTAGCTTATCCATCTGCAAAATAAACCTCAGACGGGGTTGGAAATGATGCCAAATAGACCACAATTTTCCCAGCTGCAAATGTCAGAAGCCACAGGCATACAAGGGACACCATTGCCCCAGAGGTCACGAGGACCAGATGGCACCACAACTGATAAGACAGATCTGAAACTCACCTCTGCACAGCTGACGCCACCAGCCTTGCAGTGAGGATGCAATAATTTTCATCTGCTGTCAGGATGCAGTAATTTTCTTCATATACTCAGAATGCCATCTCTGGGAGAAAAAGTGGGAGGGGACACAGGACCCTGAAAAAACAGAGCGGTTACCTTAAAACCTAAAAACAAGAAACGACAAAATACGACACAGGCTGTTCTGAGAAGATACTATTCAAAATTTGAAGAGATACTCAGTGGAGTGCAGGCTGTTGGGAAGACCATGTGAGTTATTCAGCAAAAAAATTAAAGTCACTTTTATTCAGCACAAGTTGTTTGTATGTGTAAGTCATAATCCTAGAACATAAGGAATCAAGAAAATCTCACAGCGAACAACCACAGAAAATATGAGACTAGAAAGGGAACTTCTCAGGCAACTTCCATGTTTTTTGCTTGCATCTAATGACATTCTTTTCCCTTTCCACACTAGATCCACTGCTCAGTCATCTATGTGTATGCAGCTAGGATCATGGCCCCACAAACAGCAGCCTCAACCCCTAATCTACAAAACCTTCCAGCCCCAAGCCCCAACAGTAACCACCTCAGTCTCTGTCTCTATCAAGGGAGAACATCAGTCCATACATCTGTGGGCAAAATAACTGTAGATTATGGAGGTAGGAGAGGGGAAATGATTATTTCCAAAAGATATTTAGTATAAGAAATAAACAATTTTCAGACAGAATTCTCAACATCTTTATGGTATTTTCCTTCTCTTGACACTGGAAACCACAGCCTCTGAGCTAGCACTTTCTCTATTTGCATTCAGTTAAATACCCATCCCATCAACAAAGGAATTATTTAAAAGCACATTTATCAAAACAGAGTTATTCAAAAAGGTCACAAATACAAGCTGGCAGTATTCCGATTATGGAGAAGTGAAAAGCCCTAGGTAATATTTGCTGAAGGTATTGAAGTGAAACAAAGACTTTGATATAAATTAATTGGTAAAGACCCTTTATTTTTAGTAAATCAGTAAGCAGGGATTAAAGCTAGGGCCACTAGCAAGAAGTCGCATTCCAGCACAACACAGAGGAGAAGTGAAAAAACAAGGAGGACAAAACCAAACCAGACCAACATAAGCCATTGGCTGAGCCACCTAGTTATGGGTTCTACTAATTCCTTTGTGAGGAGAATAAAACTTGATTTTTGAGCCTAGAGTATATTCTTCAGAGTTCATTGTATATTAAAATGTAGTAAAACTATGGGTAATTCTCTTCATCATTTATTTCCACTAGTAAATATCATCAAATTCTTTGAGCATCTGGTACTGTGTCCCCACGTATTATGATACATTATGTCTTGGGACTAGGTAGAATACAGTCTCTGCTGTGGTTTGAATGTGCCCTCCAAAATTCAGGTGTTTCCAATGTGACAGCATTAACAGGTGGGACCTTTAAGGGGTGATTAGATTAAGGGGTCCTCCTTCATTGAGCGGGTTGGATGCTCTTATAAAAAGGCTTCACAGAGGGAGTTTATCTCTCTTGCCCTTCCACCTCATGAGAACACAGCAAGAAGGCCTGCACCAAACACCAGCACCTTGATCTTGGAATTCCCAGCCTATAGAACTGTGAGAAATAAATTTCTATTCTTTATAAACTGACAAGTCTAAGGTATTCTGTTATAGTAACACAAAACTGAGTAAGCCAGTACCTTTACAAGAGTCTCTTAATAAGCCTTATTTCTGTCCTACAATTACAGTAAATTTTTATATGGTGGTGTTTTCACTAGATTGCCAGCTCTTTTAGGATGGAAATTAAGTCCTATTCATGTTTGTATTCTAAACATATAATCTTGTGCATGTCATGTACTAAACACTAGAATAGCTGTACTTTACAGTTTTAGAAATAGTTTGAACTACATTAGTTGATTTTATCATTATGTGAGTCCTCTCAGATAGGTAAAGATAATGGATGTGCTGGGGAAAAACAGGTATGAAAATGTTGAGTGTGAATGTTGTGATCAATTGAAAACAGAAAACCAGAATCCATCAGTTGTATTTTAGGCTCACTTCCAAGTTCTTCTTAGCTTGAGAGCTTCTTGCTTTAAGGTCTCAATGGGTCTTCCTTGTGGATTTAGATAGTGAAGGTTGGAGTCTGGACAAAATGGTGTGCTGAAATAACAACAGCACAATAAACTAACAGAATGTACACATCCTTGCCATTTGGTGGAGTCAATCGTTTATTCATTCATCCTATACTTCAGCAAAAATTCCTTATACTAGGCACAGGGCCAGCCTTGAGGACATGCTGTTCTTATTCATGGCCCCGAGTTGAATGGAATTCAGAATTGATATGAAGCAATGGCAGAAAAAATTGTAAATGGAGTTATAATCAGAGACGTTATGTTTGAGCAGTTAGATACTGGCAAGAATTGCCTTGTTTAGTGATAAAATTTTTCCAAGTAAAACATATTTCATCTGGGATCATTTTAGTTTACTGTTATCTCTCTAGGGGAGAAGAAATGTATTACTTGCTACACTTTATTCCAGCTGTGAAATTCCTAGTTATACTAATAAATCTATACAGAGAATATTCTACATGATAATTCAGCTAGTATTCCATATGTTTATCTTCCATCACTTGCCTATTGATGCTACAATAAATCTATTGGGGAAAAATGATCTTTAAAGAGTCATATAGGGAGTAGACTCCTTCAAAAATTTAAATGTACTTTTTCTCTTTCCTTTTGTAGGTATCATTTCTCTTTCCTTTTGTAGATATCATTTCTCTTTCCTTTTATAGATATCATTTCAAAGGACAGATGTGTTTCCAAAGCAGATTCCTAAAAGATAGTTGAGGTAAAGCTACTAGTTAGTTTTGAAGGCAATGGAGCTAGGCAAGTGCCTCAGATGAAGGAAATTTAGGAGTATCTTGATGTATGAGTTTCACAGAAGAAAAAAAGATTGTTTCCTCAAGCTTAAAGAAGTTGTGAATCTTTTCTGTCTGCATCTGTAACCTACTTAAGACAAAGATTTTCTGAATTCTAGAAGGGAAAGGGATGTGTTGAGTCTGGTTTTGATGACATTTCTGTGTATATAATTTTCTTCATTGTTTGTGACTTGCATCACAGTCACTTTCCAACACCAAAGAAGGAGAGGCTTTCTTTGAGAAATGCGTTTCACCCCACTCTTTAGACTCAGCCAGTTGAGTAACATCTATTTATCATTCCTGTCTTAATTCCTGTCATCTGTCAGCACTACCATTGCCAGCCACACCTCACCCCATCCTGGGGGTGCCAGTCACTTCTCTCTTGTACCCCATGCACCCTGCGTATGCATTCATTCAGCACTTTGGATGTTTGTTTGCCCTTACCTGATTAGATTTAGGATCTCCCACTTCTAGACCAGTGTCATTCAACAGGGATAGTCCCATCTTCTGAGGTGCCATTTCAGGAATTGCTTGTGGAGAGGAGGCATTTTTTGGTGGTTGTAGTGATTCAAAGGTGCTGCTGGCATATAGTGGGTGAGAACCAGGGAGGGTGGACATACTGCAATGCAAGGGACAGGCCAACAAAAAAGACTAGCTCCTCATCTCGTTTGGCTTGGAATGCTCAGCTGGATATTTATCCATTTAAAAACCCAACTGATACTCTTCTGAGCCTAGACTCTAACTTCACATTGTACATTAAGTACTTTTTAAACACATTTACATATATTGAATTTTCTAGGAATGCAACCACTATATAAATCAAGAGGAAATTGAGCTTTGTTTTGTTTAAAACATAGTTAATTATTCACAATTTCAGCAGCAATACTTCCTGTGGTGACTGGGTTAAGGAAAAATAAAACAAAATAAGATGAGCCTACAACAGTAGCTCACATTTGAGGTGATTCTACATATAGGATAAGTATTTGACTATTTTAGTAAAGTTATGAAATACATATTGAAATACAGATTGTTTACTTATGTATCTTTTTTTCATTTATGTTACAAAAAGTTTTATTGATTTTATGGTACGTGAGCAGGTGGGTTACATTAGCTTGTAAATAAAATAAAATTCAGGATCGTTATGGGGTGATTACAAAAAGTTATCAAAAAGGTGTTAGGTCTGATAAAGTTGAGAAATACTATACCAGACCATCGTTTACTTGAAGATCTTTCTTATTCTTCAAAGTTAACCATCATATTTACATCTTCATTACTAATTCACAACAAAATATCCTCTGTATAAAAGGCACTATTATCTTTTACTGTTTATTTAATACATGTAACCTACATTTCCTGTTTTTTGCTAATTTAAACCCTCAAATATTAGTACAAGGCCACAGTTCTCTGCAAAATTATTTTCTTTAAACTATTTCAAGGAGTTAGAAAAAGTCTAACAATAAATATGGTCAAATATGTAAGGCACCAGGCTTTGTATGACAGAGCTACCTTTACCTGGGAACATGGTGTATGAGAAAAGTCACTCTATAATTGCGTAAATAATAAATTATTCAGTAAATGGCACTGAGAAAATTCGTTATTCATTTTGAAAAAAGCATATCCCTGCCTCACACAACACACAAAACATCCTCTCCAGGTGGAATAAAGATAAATCTGAAAAGCAAAACTTTAAAACTTTCAGAATAATGTATAGAAGTATGTTTTTATGAACTTGGAATGGGGAAGAATTTCTTAAACATGACTCAAAAAGCACAACTTATAAGTTGTGCTTATAAAGAAAAGATTGACAAATTTGTTCACATTAAATCTTAAAGTTTCTGAACTGCAAGCCACCATAAAACTTTGTATATCTTAATGCAACAGACTTGAAAAAGATTAGCAGTGGATATAACTCATGGAGTATCTGGAATATATTTTTAAACTCCTATAAGTCAATCAGAAAAGAACAAAAAATTGCAAAAGTTGGCAAAAACTATAAACAAATTAATGAATAGGAGATTCAATGACCAATAGAGTGGTGAGAAGTTACTCACCTTCGCCAGAAATCAGGAAAATGAAAATGGAAATGGTGTAGTGTTTTACGCCATTTAGCATGGAAAAAGATGATCCATCCGAATTTTAGAGAAGATCCAGGCTCTCAAATTCAGATGATGAGAGTGTAAGTTGATACTACCAACTATGGAAGAAATTTTGCCATACCTAATGAAGTTAAATATGAAGAAAGCATATGACTCATCAAGTTAATCTTAGATAATTACTGTCAGTAGAGTGTATTTCAAACTGTCTTTAAATAACTCACAGTAGAAAATACCTCTTAAAAAAACAACTCAGTACATATATATGTACATATGCACTTATAAATAAAACAAAACTGAATTTCATGAAACATTCATTATCTTTAACTCTATGTAATACAGTAGTATTTTTTGTATTGCTCAATCATCTTTCTTAAAATTTGTTGGTGGTGACTACATTTATTTCACAATTTTCTAAAGAGGCGCAATCAACACTTTCCAAGAGAAACACTAAAACACACATGGAGACATGTTCAAGGGTGTTTATTACGACATTGTTGGTAATAGTAACACTCCAAAACTTATATTCACTGATTTGTAGACTTTCTGAGGTTGTAGGACGTAAGAATCATTGAATTACTTCAGTTACTTCTCTGCTTTCATTCTGCAGCTGCAGTGACTGAAGTTGAGAGAAACAAAATGGCTTATCCAAAGAGTTGTCACTAGAACATTCTTCTCCTTAATCCTTAACCAGTTTCATCTCACAGACTATCCTGCAAATTGTATTGTATTGTACTGTATTGTATTTCTTTGAAAATTAGTAAATCATCAAATCACTGATGGTTGTTTCAAAGCCAAATGTGTTCACTTGGGGTTCTCATAAAATAATTTGGTCATGGAGCTTTTGAAGTTCTTTGAATGCCTTGGAAGAATGCTAGTTTAATGTGATGATACTGCTCCTTTTAAAGCCAATCTCCTGTCTTGGGTGATAATCTCCAGCCCATCTTCATGGGGACTTGAGATCATCTGTTTCTCTTTTACCATCCATTAGATGTTCCTTTCCTACTCATAGCAATTTGAGTATCTACCTGAGGCCAAGCTACAGTTGTCACTATAAATTTCTCTTCCAATAGCTCAGTTTAATCATTTGCTAATAAAATGTCTCAGCTGGCAAAAACTATGACGGTAATAGAATTATACCATGATACCAGGTCATGAGCATCAGTAAATCCTAGTTACTAGTTGAAGAGTTTAGTTGAAGGGACACAAAAAACAGGAGATCAGCTCAAAAGTGGGATTGGAAAAATAGGTTCAATGAGTATTATTAGAACAGTTCAAGGTGAACAATTATACAATAAAATAGGTTCTATGAATTCCTAATCACTAGAAAAGCATTTCCCAAACCAGTATCCCACAACTACGATTTCGTAGAATATTGCTGGAGGTATAATGAAAAATGTGTTCTGTGTTCAAATAAGATTGTGAACTCTGATTAAACATAGTCAAAGAGATTGCCTAAGTTGCTGATACTCTTAGAAACACAACCATTTTAATAATCATTGTGGATCCCCAAAACAATGCCCAAATATTTCCCTGTCCTGTGTAGTCATAGAAAGTGTTGTGATTTTTTTCCCTAGAGCGTCCGTTAACATCTCTTCAAATAATTAATTTGCAAAATTTTTCTTTGAAAAACAATTACACTAGGAAAAAAAGTACATAGGAAAGAAGTAACATAGAAAGAGAAACATAAAAAACTGAAAGCACAAAATAAAATAACAAGAAAATTACGGCATTTATAGCACTACATAACAATGACTTAAACACTCATATTGAAATAAAAGATTTTTATATGAGATGAAAAAAATTCAGCAAATCTTACTTTCAAAATTATAGAGTTAAAAACAGAAAATTAGAAGAAGAGTAAATGAGAATGATTGCATATGTAAACTTTATAAGACAGAGAGGGAAGAAGAGGAAGAAAGGAAGAAAAAGAGAGTATGGAAAAGAGGGAGGAAGAAAGAAGGAGAAAAAATAGAAGAGAAAACTGAGTTGACTGAATAACTAACATCGAAAATAACAAAATTTATGGCAAAGTTGAGTTTAAAAATCAGGAAGAAATGAATAATCCACAATAAAGGTATCATAGTTATGAGCCTATATAGGTTAAGTGACCCAGAACTGAAATATATATAAATAAAAATGATTATTAGGTATACCAAGATATACTGACAAAACAGCTATGTTATTACACTAAATCATTAGACTAGATCATTAAGCTAAAAATATGTAATAATATACATAATTTGAGTAATATAAGTTAACAAAGTGATTTTACCAGTAATGTTTCTATAACAGATTTTATGCTCAAGAGGATGCAATTCTTTCCCCCAATTCACCAAACACTCATGAAAATAATTAATATATTACATTACAGAGAAAATCTCAAAAAAATTCTAAAACATAAAAATTAACAAGCAAAAATCTATGAATACAGCATACTGTCAAGCAGCAGAAAGAATATATCTGGGCCAGGCACAGTGGCTCATGCCTGTAATCCCAACACTTTGGGAGGCCGAGGTGGGTGCATCACCTGAGGTCAGGAGTTCGAGACCAGCCTGGCCAATATGGTGAAATCCTCATCTCTACTAAAAATACAAAATTAGCTGTGTGTAGTGGCACAGGCCTGTAATCCCAGCTACTAGGGAGGTTGAGGCAGGAGAATTGCTTAAACCTGGGAGGCAGAGGTTGCAGTGAGCTGAGATTACACCACTGCGCTCCAGCCTGGGAAACAAGAGCGAAACTCCGTCTTAAAAAAAAAAAAAAAAAAAGAATATGTCAGAAATATATAAATAACAGAAATTAACTAAAAGATATTGAAAACTGGAGTCCACCACTAGTAGTGAAAGAATTTAGCAAATCTTGCAGATAATCAGCAACTAAAAAAGCATCAGGCCCAGATGTTTTTTTTTTTGGGAGAGTATTATTAGCCTCCAAAGTGAAAAAAAAAAAAAAAGAGAGGATTCCCATACCATTTAAACTGCCCTGGCTCATGGGAATAGATGGACAAAGGACATACTAACAGGAGAAAAATAATAGACTCTATATGAATATGCATATTACTATATGAATATGCATATTACTGGAAAGTTATGAATAAAATATGAGCAAATAAGAACTAGTACTCTATTAAAAGAATAATGATACAATTATGATACATTATGGCCAAGTAAATTCACCACAGGTGTGCTATCATGGATCAATATTAAAAAATCCATTTATATTTCTCATGGTGTCATTAGGTCAAAGGAGAAACACTTAAAATCTTAAGTGTTAAAAATGGCTTTTCATTATCCTAAGCGAATTAGCACAGGAACAGAAAACCAAATCCTCCAAGTTCTGAGATTAGTAGGAGCAAAACATTGGATACTCATGGACATAAAGATGGCAACAACAGACACTGAGGACTACTCTAGAGGGAAGGGAGGGAGGGAAGGAAGCGTTGAAAAACTATTAGGTACTATGTTCACTATCCGAGTGACAAGATCAGTCGTACCCCAAACCTCAGCATCCCACAATATACCTATATAACAAACCTGCACATGTACCCCCTGAATCTAAAAGAAAAGTTGAAATTATTTTTAAAATTTTAAGTAAAAAGTCAAATAAGTTACTTCAAGAAGAATTATAATATTATTTTACATGCAGAGATTAGGTTTTGCTCAATCAGTAGTATTTATGAGCAGTGATTTACATGCACACACACAAAAGAAGATCAAATTATGAAGTAACAGAACACTTTTTTCTAACAAGATGCATTGATATAATTAAGGTGAAAAATTGTAAGAATGATCGTTCCTTCCTCAATATCTATCTCTATGTTTTCAAATATAAAATAAAATTTATAAATAATTTAAAAGCATGGCTTTGGTACAATTAAGTATCCAACTTTATTTTTTAAATTATTTATTTTTTAAAAGCCTTGGTAAATTAACTATAATATAAAAGATACTCATTTTAAAATAATGCAAATATCATCCTTAATGGTAATATATAGCTAGCTAATATATTTCCACTAATACTAGAAAGAAGAGTAGAATAACAGCTATCACTACTGCTGTTTATATTGTTCTGAGAGCTCATTTCAAAATACTAAAATATAAAAAATAAAAAAGTGGAACAAATATTTTAAGAGAGAAAGCTAAGCTAACTTTAATGTGTAGACTATGTTATCTACTTCAATATTTCAAGAGAATCTGATGAAAGAAATAGTTATTTGGGACAGCTGCTTTTAAAGTAAATGTACATCAGTTTCCATCCGAAACATCAGAAACTTAGTTAAAAATTCAATAGCCCATGAGCCCATAAAGCCCATATTACAATTTCTAAATAACATTTTTCACTAGAAAGAACCAGGGCGCCTTGGAAAAATGGTTGATTCCAGGTCTAAGGAAGGAAATGTACAAGGTTGGATCTTGTAAATGCAGAAAGTAAGACAACTAACAAAGGTTAATTGCAGTCATGTGTGGAGGCTAAAGCAACTCCATCTTGGATGTGAATCTGCTATATTGGCTTCTGATTTACCCCAGCTCCAGGAAACTCTCTAAGATTTTCAGTTTATCTAGTGTTCCTTGGGTGACCGCTGTATTTATTGCAAATCCTGCCCTTAGGTCAAACTACCTTGATGTTATCATACTTCAGCAGTCCCACACACCCCTTCTGAATCACCCATTTCCTATGGTATATAAGCCCTGGTTCTGGAGACTGATGGTGTGAAGGGATCCACCATCTTGTCTTGCTGCAGCCCAAGACAAAGACATGGCTCCTGTTCATTAAGCCCCTATTAACTGTTCTTTCTGAGAAACTGAATTTGTCAGTCTCTTTCTTCAGCCTTTCAGCTTCCTCGGACTTTGGAGGTAGATTTGCCCTCAGTTGAACATCATGTCAAAAGGATTCAGGAACCAACTTGAAGAGGCTCCCTCTGGACAGAGATGGGACAATTTGTTCATCAAAAAAAACATAACATTAATGGATTTGAAGCATGTCAAATATATTTAAACTGTTGAGCTCATAATGATACTGAAGAAATTGGTCACCTTGTGGATATTCTATGAATATACCCAATTATTTTGAACATTTTCAAGCAAAAGAAAACAATCCAGGATTTTTCTTGCCTTTTCTATATGATTTGTAGCACTGGGTAATTAAGTAAATGATGAGGAAACACTGATCTTTTAAGAAATATTCCAGCTAATGGATGAAGAAGGAATGATACAATTCAAGTATCACTGGTTTGTAACCACTCATGAATTAATGGATCTAAATGATGATCATCAAGGCTCATATTTTTGTTAAAAGAGAGAAAACCAGATTTTACGTGTCTCCTGATGGAAGTAAATGACATTACTTATGAAGTGTTCTTGCTAACCATATATATATATATGTGTGTGTGTATATATATATATGTGTGTATATATATGTGTATATATATATTATATATATATAAAATATGTATATTTGGATTCAGGTTAGATTCATCCCTTTGGATCTAACTTCTCATTTTCAGAAAAATACAAGGCTTGTGTTAAGTGACATGATGGGAAATTCAATGTAGATGAGATCATCAAATCCAGACCAGGGGAAATTTTATGGGACAAATAACATTGTGCTTTCAATAAAAGTTTTCAAAAAGAAAGAAAGATTTAGAGAAAGAATTGTTGAACTTAGGAACACATATCAACCAAATGGAATGTTTTAATCTTATTTGGACTGAGACTCCAGTGAATTTAACTTTAACAATTTATATAAGACAACTGAAGAGATAGGAACACTACAAGGTATTTGATAAATGAAGGATTTATTATGCATTTTTAGCTTGATAGTGATATTATGATTATGTTTTTAAAAGTCATTATCTTTTAGAGCTAAGTATTGAAACATCAATATATAAAATAATGATTGAGGTCTTCAAATTATGCAGGGGCTATGGAAAATTGAATAGGGCTACAGATAAAACAACATTGGTAAGGTATTGATAAATTTTGCAGCTAGATGTTAGATACATTGACTTCCGTATCATCCCTTAGACTCTTTCCTGGAGAGGTAATGTTGTAATGTAATTTTATTTATTCACTTTCCACCCACAGACTGTGATTTTATTAAAGCAATTTTTATTTATTTATGTATGTATTTATTTATTATTTTTTGAGATAGAGTCTGGCTCTGTCACCCAGGCTGGAATGCAGTGGTGCAATCTCAGCTCACTGCAACCTCTGCCTCCTGGGTTCAAGTGATTCTCCTGCCTCAGCCTTGAGAGTAGCTAAGATTACAAGCACGCACCACCATGCCTGGCTAATTTTTGTATTTTTAGTAGAGACAGGGTTTCACCATGTTAGCCAGGCTGGTCTTGAACTCCTGACCTAAAGTGATCCGCCCGCCTTGGCCTCCCAAAGTGATATTTTATTTATTTTTGTAAGCAAGTATCTCTTTTAAGAATTTCAAACATAAGCTTTCATGTCACGGAGACTAAAAGAACAACATCTCATCAAATCTACCTACTAATGTTGACAATAGTGTTTATAATCATACCTTGGACTTCCAAGCAAATGGGTTTGACAATAGTCTTTTCAAGCATATCTTTTTCATAAATAGAGTCCTCTGTATTCCCAGCACCTAGTACATTGTCTACATAAATCAAAAGGTATTAATTAATAAATAACATCAAAAAATAATGTTGTAGTGAATTGAAATAAAATGAATTCGTATCACACCAGCTCCCTGGTTTGATGATTGCTAATGGGAAAAACAAAGCATACATTTTGCCTTTACAATAGAAATCTATGTCAGGATAACTGAATAACCCTGATGAATGTTTGTAAACTCTATAGAAGGATGTGTGCTTATTAAATGTAGGAGGACTGATAGCATTAAAGGACACACTTCTGTAAAGCCTAATGAAATTCCAGATTGAGAAAGAATTATGAACCAGTGTTGAGATAATCATTGGTGGGGAACTGGATTTTTGGATAGTGTACAACACAACACAGTCACAAGGGGGAAAATATACACGTGGATCACACTTGCATTGCATTACTCGAGTCCCCAAGTCCAGTGGTTGGTGGGACGAATGGTGGGACAACCAGAAAACATGTGTCTTCTGATGTAAATAAACATGAAGACCACATCACTTCTGTGAATTATCATATTATATGTCAAGATGTTTGACTCGAATACATCAAGTTTTAGACCTAACTCTAGTTTACTGGATATATATGAGCTATAGAAACAAGTTAAGTGATACAATGAGAAAGTGACAAATGACAGAAGGAAGAACACTCTGGAGGACCATCGGCCTGATCTCCTAAACTTAACTAGTGCTATTTCAAAGAGACGTAAGGAATACAACAAGCAGACACAATGCGTAGTCCTGGGTTGCATATAATATGGGGTGGGGGGAGAGCAAAAAAAAAACAAAAACCCCAAAACACAGCTAAAAAGACTTCTGGGGACAATTAGGAGAATTTGAATATTGCCTAACCATTAGGTGAGATTAAAAAATTATTGAAAAGATTCTTCCACAGGAGGCCTACACGCCACTGCTTGTGCTGCCGCCATGTCTCTAGTGACCCCTGAAAAGTTCCAGCATATTTTGCGAGTACTCAACACCAACATTGATAGGCGGCAGAAAATAGCCTTTGCCATCACTGCCATTAAGGGTGTGGGCTGAAGATATGGTCATGTGGTGTTGAGGAAAGCAGACATTGACCTCACCAAGAGGGCGGGAGAACTCACTGAGGATGAGGTGGAACGTGTGATCACCATCATGCAGAATCCACGCAAGTACAAGATCCCAGACTGGTTCTTGAACAGACAGAAGGATGTAAAAGATGGAAAATATAGCCAGGTCCTGGCCAATGGTCTGGACAACAAGCTCCGTGAAGACCTGGAGAGACTGAAGAAGATTCGGGCCCATAGAGGGCTGCGTCACTTCTGGGACCTTCGTGTCCGAGGCCAGCACACCGAGACCACTGGCCGCCGTGGCCGCACCGTGGGTGTGTCCAAGAAGAAATAAGTCTGTAGGCCTTGTCTGTTAATAAATAGTTTATATACCAAAAAAAAAATTATTGAAAAGATGAATAATATTAACAACAAAGTTACAAAGCAGTATGTTCAATATAAACTCATTTTACTGCAAAATTATAAAAGATCTCACAAGGTATAAATTAGTGTTAAAGAGGTATCCTGTGAGTAGTGAGTTGTGTTTTTGTATTCTTATGTTTGTTCTGTGTACTTTATAATTTTCTAAAATATGCATATCTACTTTGATAGTAATGAAAGGTGATTTTAAAAATACAATATACATAAAGTACTGTATTATAATAAGTATTCCAATGTATATATAAAGAGACTACCAAAAATTAAAAAGTACATAGACTAATGAATATGCTGAGTTCTTATAATTTGCTTAAAATCAATCTATAAATAGAATGGATTTTCAGTCCCAATTTTAATGTGTTCATTTTTTCTTAAGTCTACACTTTATTATCATGGTACAAAAAGCAACAGCCATAAAAAAAAATTGACAATTAAATGAAACTACATAACTTTTGCAGTTCAGAAGTAATTGAGTGGCAAATGTTGAACAAGGGGCAAAATTTTACCACATGAACAACAGCTTAATAGCTTTAATAGATAAAAAGAGTAATTTTAAATCAACCAGAAAAAAATATCTACCACCGAAGAAAGCAAATGATACTAACTGACACGTCTAAAAATTATAAAGTCATAGGCAAGAAAGCTTTGGGCTCTGAGGACACCAAGGACAGCTCCTAGACAAACACGGGCAAAATTCAGTCTGTTAATTCAAGCTAAGTATGGCCTGAGAAGGACTCCGTTCTTCTATATTTGAGTCCTTGTGGATGAAATGCAACCTAACTTAAGAGGTAGACAAGATTGAAAACCTAACTTCGTAGTATGTGTCTGTAACAGCAGCTGAGTCTTGGCCAATCCCAGCGGCTGTACTTCAACCACTCGTAGACTGCTGAGTGTTCAAACTGTGTTCAAGTAAGGCAAACACAGACCTGTAACCAACCCAGCTGTTCTCTGTTCTGTAACTCACCTCCGATTCCTGTACCTCACTTTACTTTTTTTTTTTTTTTTTTTTTGAGACGGATTCTTGCTCTGTTGCCCAGGCTGGAGTGCAGTGGCACGATCTCAGCTCACTGCAACCTCTGCCTCCCAGGTTCAAGCTATTCTCGTGCCTCTGGAGGAGCTGGGATTACAGGCGCTAGCCAACAAGCACCTGGCTAATTTTTGTATATTTAGTAGAGACGGGGTTTCGCCATGATGGCCAGGGTGGTTTCGAATTCCTGATCTTAGGTAATCCACCCGCCTTTGCCTCCCAAAGTGCTGGGATTACAGGCGTGAGCCACCGCACGTGGTCACGTCACTTTACTTTTTTTGTCTATAAATTTGTTCTGACCACGAAGCACCCCGGGAGTCTCTCTGAATCTGTTGTGATTCTGGGGGCTGCCCGATTTTATGAATTGTTCATTGCTCAATTAAACTCCTTTACATTTAATTTGGCTGAAGTTTTTCTTTTAACAAGTCTGAGCCTCTAAAATGAGGTTGCAAGCCGAGTGTGGTGGCGCATGCCTGGCCTGTAGTCCCAGACACTTGGAAGGCTGAAACAGAAGGACTGCCTGAGCCCAGGAGTTTATGGCCAGCCTGGGCAGTATAGTGAGATGCAGTCTTGAAAAAAATAATAATTTGAAAATTGAAATAGAATGAGGTTGCAAGCTCAAATGTCTCCAGATTGGGTATGCACATGTGTGAGTCGGGATACACAGTGGGTACAAAGCAATGGGAGGTGGTGAAGGCTGGGTGAACTAGAGCATGTATGTATTACCTAACGATAGCCAAATCATTGTTATTTTTTAAAGCTGTGCTACTCTGATTTGGCCCATGGGCCACCAGTCTGTGGTTTTGTATAGTTATTAAAAACTAAAATGGTCTAAAGGAGCTCTGGAAAATACACTTCAGACAAAGAATCACATGTTCTTTGGATGAAGACTGTAAGAGAAACTAAATATATCAGTGGTCTCCCAGTGCGGATTTTTTTAATGTGCAAATGATGCAAGGGGCACACTAGACATTTACCCTGGAGATTTCAACTGAGCAAAAGGAGGAGAACTTTAGGGACTTTCAAGTAAACAGATGCAGAACTGTAGAGACAGCTATCAGCTAGAAGGCAGAGAGTTAAAAGGGCATGACTGAGGGAAATAGAAGTTGAGAGAGCATGTTGTTTGCTGTAAAAATTGAGTATGAAAGGAACCAGAGCCAGTTGGTTGTGGTGGCTCACACCTGTAATCCCACCATTTTGGGGGGCTGAGGTGGGTGAATCACCTGAGGTCAGGAGTTCGAGACCAGCCTGGCCAACATGGTGAAACCTCGTCTCTACTAAAAATGCAGAAATTAGCCGGGCATGGGTGGCGTGCCCCTGTAATCCCAGCTACTCGGGAGGCTGAGGCAGGAGAATTGCTTGAAACTGGGAGGCAGAGGTTGCAGTGAGACAAGATCATGCCACTGCACTCCAGCCTGAGCGACAGAGCAAGTCCCTATCTCAAAAAAAAAAAAAAGAAAAGAAAAGAAAAAAAGGAACCAGAGCAATAGGTTGATGGCTACAAGTTGAAGCAAAACTGTAAGGTGTTTTTTTCCCAAAGTAATAGTTATCATTTGTAGGACCTGTAGGCCTGGCTCTAGCTACATCTCCACACACATTCTCTTACTTATAATAACAGCCCTGTACTGGGTTGCATAGTGTTCCCCAAAATTTATGTTCACCCAGAACCTGGGAGTGTGACCTTATATGGAAATAGAGTCTATGTAGCTGTACTTAGTTAAGATGAAGTCATAGTGGATTAGCCTACTCTCTAAACCCAATGACTGGTGTTCTCATAAGAAAGGCATATGAAGATGCAGCCATGTGCCCATGGAGGCAAAAATCGGAATGATGCAGCCACAAGCCAAGGAATGCCAAGAATCATATTCTGCAACCATCGGAATCTAAAAGGAAACAATGGAAGATTCTTTCCTGGAGTCTTCAGAGGGAACGTGATTTTGCTGACACCTTGATTGCAGACTTCTAACCTCCAGAACCATGAGTGAATACATTTCTATTATTCCAAGCCCCACCACCCACCCACCCACAGGTTGTGGTAATTTTTTACAGCAGCCATAGGACACTAATACAAACCCCATTGTTGTCAGGGGAGAAGAGATATACTGAACATGTTGGGATAGATTTAAATAGAAAGTCGTGTGATCCCAATAAGAATACCAACAAGCTTTTTTGAAACTAGACAAGTTGATTTAAGGTTTCTTAGTAAAAACATTCATGCAACAATAGCTGTGAAAACAATGAATAAGAATAACAAGTGAGGGAGATGGAATTAACCCTAACAGACAATCAAATACCACAACTCCTCTAATTAAAATAATGCAGTACTGGTGCATGGACTAGGTTAAAAGTCCAGTAATAAACCCAAATTCATGTGGAAATTTGCTACCTGATTGGTCCTTTTGTTTTTGTTGTTGTTGTTGTGTTGGTTACCTTTTTTCTGCAAATACACTCAGAAATAGGGCTTAGTGGTACAGCTAAAAGAAAGGTTGATTTTCAAATGAATTCAGAGAGCTACAGACTGCAGGAAAAGGTGGCACTCTTCTTCCATCAAGACTGCAGGGCCACTGATAAGGAACAAATCACTTAGAACAACAGATAAAAGTTATGGGAGGGTGGAGCTAGCCACACTTGGAGGTGTGGTTACCTCTGGAAATGAATGAGTATCCTGATAAATCAGAAGTAAAGAGGCTTGCAGAGGAAATGTGAGGGGCCTGAGGTCCCAGAGTCCATCAGCCAAGGTGTAGACTGGTCTTGAAGCCCAAATGAAGACTCAACCAAGGCAAGCACCATGTTTTTTCTTCCATGGCTCCCACATATCCAATGTGATGAGCAAATGGAGAATGGACACTAACTGGACTTTGCTCCTGGATTTCCTTGAGATTTCCTGGTGGACCTGAGGTGCCCAGGCCAGGAGTTTCTACACCCTGGTTGGGGGTGGTGGCTAGGGGCCTGATCTCAGGGAGGCCTGAGTGCCTGGAGTAGTATTAGGGAGAATACCTCTTGTCTTCCATGCCATCCCATGCCGTGCTCTGTCAGGTATAATCACCTTGTCATTCATCCTGTCCAACTTATTTCTCCAATAGGAGTTACCACAGACAGTCTGAGCTGAGACCATTTGCTTCAAACCAATGCTGGGGAATGGCTGGCTTTCAACCCAACAATGACAGACACCTCTGCCTCTTTAAGGCTCAGATGCCACCTTCCTTGTGTAACTTCCAAAATTTCGGGAAGGATGTGTTTCTCATTCTCACTTTCTCTTTTAATGAATCGAAGACATTTATTAAGCTTTCTGCAAGGTGAGAATGAGGAGGCGCTAATGTAGGTATTCATACTTCAAAAGAACATTCAAATGTAGGGAGTAACTGACACCTCTGTGGACAAGTTAGTGAGAACTAGTTAGGAAAAATACCGATGGTTTTCTGATCCAAAACCCTGCGATCTACGCTGTCAGAGCCTGAAACTTTTTAAGTTCATGTGCTTTGTTTTGACTTTTCCTCATTTCCAAGTCAGCATTCTCAAGTGGTAATTCGAGTTACAAGATGGTGTTAAATCATATACTTCAATGTGTGCAAACCTAAAATAATGCCAAATGTAATATTTTTTCCAATTGTTTGAGAATATGTGCTTGATCTTGAAATCATTTATAAACGATTTCATCCATTTGGATTTATTTGACTTTTTAGCATGATGAAATTAATGCTGTTCATAAAAGTATCATTTATTTATATTCAACTATTGCCTAATTCATTAAATAAGAATAATTTTTGGTCTTTCTCTTCCTTCTGAAGTAATCCTACCTTCCTCAAAGAGACAACTAAGCAGCATATTGACCCCCCTTTTTTCTCTAACTGGAAGTGTCCTATCACTGACTCCTTTGTTTATTCTCCTTTATTTACTAGGTCAATAAAGCTTTCATAGCTCTTTTCCTTGCTCAAACAAAAACAAGTTCTCCTCTCTCACACCCTCATTTCACTTAGGAATTTGCTTTAGTCATAATTAGATTAAAGCTCCTGAAGTTCTATTCAACTAACAGTGTATGTTAGAAGGATTCTTAGCAAATAGTTTTCCAAAGCCTGTAATTTGCGTAGCAATGCAATCAGCTCATCTCTGGGATTTGCAGCAATGACTGGTGTTTAGTTCAGCATCATGCTTAAAAAGCATTCTAATGGGCTCACAGTGAATGTAAGTGCTATTTGCAAAGGCCTGAATATTCTGGGTAATGGTATTCTGTGCAGGAAATCATTCTCTTAAGCTAATCCCACACACTCTGTTCATTTTATCTGCCCAGGTTTTGCATGACTCTGCCTGGAATGGTATTATAATATTTTGTCAGGCTGCAAGCCAGTGACATTGGTAGAACTTTTGGTTCATACTGGGAGATGCTTGACACAATCACCTCAGCTAAGGCCAAGCAGAAAGTAGAATGAATTTTTTGAATAATTCAAAGTAAATAAACCGTACCATCATCTTTGCCTTCTACTTACCTTTGACTGTGAAGAGAAAACTGTGTCTAAACCTACAACCAATTGAATCTTGAGTTTGGAGTTACCTTTCAAATAAGTCACTCGATCATTTTAATTTTGTTAAACTGCAAAATCAGTTCTTCTTTCAGCCAATATGACTGAGCTCATAGATTGGGTAAGGGTGCTGTAAGATTTACACAGGGATGCTTTTCCATATAAAACTGTCACAGATGAGACCAAAACAACTGGGTGATTCAGATAAGTCAGTGAAAAAAATTTATATATCACTTGGCATTTCAGTTTCTTCCAATCACAGACTAGGAGCATCTTGGTCCATGCCAGTGCTGATCATGGGCCTGAATGTGAGTGTCCCATATGCCAGGGTTGACTTCTACAAGTTGACAAAACCAATTAATTCAAGTGAGGTCCATTTAATGTCCGTGTGCAAATACCACTTAACTTAAAAAGCAAACAAGGGAAGTCTGCATGTGTGGGGAGGGGCGGTCAAGAATAGTAGAGTAGAAGTCAGCCGAAACTAGTTGGTTTGAGAATTGAACTCTAAGCCCTAAATTCTCCTAAATGTATGAAGCAAATGCATAATCCTCATTTACCTGCACTTTCACATGACTTAATTCCTCAATTATTTTAGAGCTTCTTTAAGGCAAAAATTAAAGCTTACGCCTATCTCTAGCCATAAAAAGCACTCAGTTAATTAACTGACTAGGAGGTATGCAGTTTTCTAATTGTTAACTAATTTAAGAGGATAAAGAAATCCTGTTGTAAGCTTTGTGACTAGTGTTAATCCTTTGCCTCGTTTTGTCAATTCCCAGATTTGGGCCCAAGTCTTCACTCATACTGGGTTGCGGGGCATGTTTACAGGAGCTGCTGTGACTGGTGACTGGCATATCTGCTTCCAGGAACCCAACCACTTCTTAGGCTATGACCTAGGAGGGCCCAACAACCAGAAGATGAGGTCACTGGGGCAGGGATAATAATGGAAGCAACACCACGGACTGGATAGGATAATTCAATCTAAGCAATCTGCCGTATCACCCCTCCATTTCCTCTGTTTATCATGCATAAACCACTCATTCTTTCCTTCCATAGGATTTTCTTTTAGGTGGTCTTGAACTCGGAATGGCCCTGTGAAAGTCACTAGGGCTGTTGGAAACATTGGATTCTCTCTTTTCTCCAGACATTTGGGAGGGTTATTGCACATCCTTAGGTGTGGCCACGGTTCTTGGTTTGACCATAGACGTATGAACGGACGTGATGTGGGCTACCTCCATGCAGAAATGTGAGGAGCCAGTGTGCGCTTTACCAAGTGCCCTCTTCTTCAGCCTCCAGGGCCACCACCAAAGTTCCCTGTGGCAGTTGCTCCATCAGCTGGGGCCCAGTGTAGGTGATGACATGGAGCAGAGTTCCTAGCCCACTCATAAAGGGCATGTAGCCTGAAAGAGACTAACTTTTTTTTCTTCCTTTCGTATAAATTTCTGAAATTTGAGATTATTTGTTTCTATGGCACAAACATCTACCCTGACTAATAGTCACCTGATTCAGCCCTACCATTAGGCAAATCAATTTCTTTTTTTTCATTTCTTTTTTTTTTTTAATTTTAAGTTTCAGGGTACACGTTTAGGATATGCAGGTTTGTTACCTAGGTAAACGTGAGGCAAATCAATTTCTAACAGGCTTGATTTACTCAAAGTGAGTCACGTTTAGTCCTACTTTCAGGAGATCACACTTTTTTTTATATGAATAAGAGGATTCCAGAGAATGATGATTTTAATAAAAGGCTAGATTAATTCATAGTGTTCCAGAGAGTTGATTTTTGTGGTTCACTCGTGCTAAGGACCCACATATACACCTTGATTTCGGGTGTTTGTTTCTTGTAATAAAAATTAATGTTTATGGTGGGTGTACATGCATCTTTCAGTGCAATCTTGCAGTCTAGTTTGCCTCTGGTGATATTTGCACAAAGCCAGTTCTGCTTTAGTCTTCATTCATGCACACTTAAGCTCTCCTGCTATGAACTATCACGTCCATATGCCCATATGAGCAAGACTTACATACTGGTTCTCGCTGAAACTTGAGGTGAGGAGCAGAGGGAGAATTTTCTCATTGTTCAGGCAGCAGGGTCAACTAAGTACTGGATATTTATAGATATAATGTTTTATATAAGTCAATTACTAGGGAGTATATCAAAAACAGGGGCCACAGGTTGCATTTTGCAATGCGTACCTTTTCCTGTGCTGTCCTGGCTCATGCTCCAAGAAATGCAGTTACTTTCATCTGTGCTTCCAGTTACAATTTTGAATAGGGATCCTGGATATTTTAAGCCACTGTAAATGTACAAAGAACAAAATGCAGTCTATGACGTGATTATGACATTGTGAAGTTATTTCCATAAATTAACTTGAGCTAGGAAGAGAAATATGTTTTAAAAAATGAGATTGTGAAACGCCCATTTTTTAATTTTAAAATCCTCTTATTATTGTTGAAATGTTTTAATACTAGAAAGCAGAAAATTCATAAAACATTAAAACAGCACAGGGTTTGAGTGAACTGGCATGTTCCTACTGTAAAATGATTCGAGTGGCTTGACCTGGGGTGTTCAGTCCATCTCTGTCCTTCCAAACCTCCCTGCTCCCCAGACTCTCTTGGGACACAGGGATTATGGGAGGTTGCTTCACTGAAACTCATTCATTAAAGATCTGAGAGTGGGGTGGATCTGCTAATCAGTTTAGTCCTCCAAGTTAGTTGGAAACTGCTGGTGTTTGCCACACTAGACTCTGGTTCCACATACACCTCTTCCAACAATTCTGCAACATCTCCATCAGAATGTGCATTTAGAGGAATGAATTTGTGTCATTAATATGTTGGGCATGTTCCATGGCTGTAAAGTATCCCACAAGAGAAAAGTCATCGCTGCAGACAGACATGTTTTATAGCTGCTACTGATTTACAGGCTGGTAAAGCCACTCTTCAATTGCCCTTGAGGATAAGAAAGAGCAAGAAAAGCAGGGAGTGAAATCACCCAGATGGTGTCTTGGCCTCCTCTGACGTGAGGGATGAGGATGCAAGGACAGTGGGCACCTAAATAAACATCTTTTCTTTTTTGAGTGTCTCCATCTCAGTCACTCCATTCTAAAATCTTGGTTTTCTTGGTATCTGTCAGGTATAGGGTTTTACTTTGCCAGCAGAGCAAGCTGGGACCATCTGACACCTGGAGTCCAGACTATGAGGGGTGGACACACCACAAGGAGTTAGAATTAGAGGAATGTATTCACTCATTAGCATGGAACAGAAGTCATTAACTCTCTGCTCTCCATTCAAGATCCCTGCTTAATGAATGGCCAGGGCTGGCTAGAACAGAGACTGGGCTGGCGGAGAGTGGGTAAATTAAGAGGACAGAACTATGGGAACCATGGGACCTAAGTTTTCAATGAAAGGGAGAATCAATATTTATTGATCACCTACTATATGATCAACCAATATTATTAATCACCTACTATGAAGTAGGCATATTCTTTTTTATTTTATTTTATTTTATTTTATTTTGAGACGGAGTCTCGCTCTGTCGCCCAGACTGGAGTGCAGTGGCACCAGCTTGGCTCACTGCAAGCTCTGCCTCCCAGGTTCACGCCATTCTCCTGCCTCAGCCTCCCAAGTAGCTGGGACTACAGGTGCCCGCCACCACACCTGGCTAATTTTTTGTATTTTTTAGTAGAGACGGGGTTTCACTGTGTTAGCCAGGGTGGTCTCGATCTCCTGACCTCGTGATCCACCCGCCTCGGCCTCCCAAAGTACTGGGATTACAGGAGTGAGTCACCACGCCCGGCCATATTCTTTAATCTTTATAATAACCCTATGAAATTGGTATTATCTTTATTTTACAGAAGAAAAAATGGAATATGGTGGTTATGGTGGTTGAATGACTTATGTGAGGTCAAAACAAACTCTCTCCCTTCTTTACCCACAATGTTATTTCCCAATTCCATTGACATGTTCCACCTTCTTGCTTTCTCAGGCTCTTTCAGGAACCAGCACTTCTAGTACTTTTGCTTGTGGGTTCTATTCATAAATATGCCTAGATTTTCTGGTCCCCAGTAGTCAGACATGATTATAAAAATTCCATCTGGATAGTGTAAAATTAAAATTTGTAGTCTGTTTTCTCCCACTCCTAATCCCACAGCCCAGGAATCACCAAATTTAACTATTTCTATTGAACTCTAAATAGTTTCTTAGACTTCTGTTTCCTAACTGGTCATCTTTAGAAAGTGTCTGCAGATTTTCTATCATGAAAAATGAAATTTCAATACCCTTGCAATAATTGTAATAATCTTCTGCCTTTAAGTTTTCAGTTCACTTCTTCTTGGTTATCACCTGGGCTTTACAATAACAAATCAATATTTCTTGATCTACCAATTTTAGGTAGCCCCTCTTAACTTGCTGTATATAATATGAATTCTTTAGCCATGTTACATTTTCTCTCTAACTCATCTTCTGAATTTAACCCCACCCTGCATTCACTGTATCATTGATTTTACATTGCCACAAACTGAGGCTGCTATATTTCATTCTGAACTGGAAAGTCATTAGTGTTTTTTCTATAAATGGATTTTTAAAATTGAGTACCTGTAATTCACATTTAATGTATTAGTACTGTCGAAATATCATTTACTGCAGAACCCAGCAGTGAGTTTAATTCATGGAGATGGAAACTCTGTGGCATTAAATATGTGTCACCTAGAATAAGTTTCGAAAATTTCAAGTTGAGAGGTGAGTAAGAAACTGACCTATGTTTTGCATTTTTTTTTTTTTGAGATGGAGTCTCGCTCTGTCGCCCAGGCTGGAGCGCAGTGGCATGATCTCCGCTCACTGCAAGCTCTGCCTCCCGGGTTCACACCAATTTCCTGCTTCAGCCTCCCGAGTAGCTGGAACTACAGGTGCCTGCCACCACACCTGACTAATTTTTTTTTGTATTTTTAGTACAGATGGGGTTTCACCGTGTTAGCCAGGATGGTCTCTATCTCCTGACCTCGTGATCTGCCTGCCTCGGTCTCCTAAAGTGCTGGGATTACAGGCATGAGCCAACATGCCTGGCCTATTTTGCATATTTTTACAGTTAATATTATAATTTTTACTTTTTAATTGAAATTATCCATCTTTCCTATTTTAATTTTATAGGAAATTATTCTTGACAGTATTCTCAGAGCCCTTGAGCTGTCAGTCAGGTTTGGATAACCTGCTTTCTAAAACCGCTGTAAAGAGGTTATTCTAGAATTTTTTTTTATTATTGTACTCCTGGGTTTGGTCTGCTTTTGCATCTAACTCACTCACTCTTTTTTTCTCATTCTCTCTCTCTCTCTGTCTCACACACACACACACATACACCCCCCACACAGATTCCTTTATCATTTTGTTGATGTACATCTTGATGTGTAAGTGATAAACTTTTGAGCCCTTGCTGTCTGGGAATATCTGCATTTTTTCCTGTTTCTTAGTAGAGTCATTTCCTTGTATGTTTTTTATACTGAGACTTCCTCTACTATAATTTAAGCAAACAACCTTCCCTCTTTTCCAAAACTTTGAAAAGGATTTAGTCCACTGCTGTGCTCCATTCCCCAAACCTGCCCCCATTATAAGTGTTTCATAAATCTACCCCATGCTCTTCAGTAAATTATTAGGAAAGAGAAGGAAAATGTGTGCTCAGTTCAACTTCTTGAACCATAAACCCTCCAACCAATGCATAATATGGTACAACAATCATGGGTGCCACTTGAACTTTGATACCTCTAAATAGTCAATTTGATGTCTAATGAAACAAATTTACAATCTTCTCTATTATTTCTATTAGTAGACAGTCACTACATTCACAGCAAATTCAAAACACAGACTTAAGCTATTTAAATACTCACTTCCTTGCCTTCGCTCTCCTTAGTTTTGAAAGCAAGTAAAAATGATAACCTCCTTTAATTGAAATTTTTAGTAAAAGTTGTATTATTTGTTTCACTTAGGATTTTATTGATTAGCTACCCAGCTCTGCTGGGGCTGCCCCCAAAATTAGTATTTTTCTTGGCAGTCCTGGAGTTCTGACGGATCCATGAGAATCTAGCTACCTGGGGGAGAACGGAGACAGCAGGTTGAGCTGTTAGATACCACAGTTCCTCCTACTCATCGTGGCTCAGCACAGAACAAGTAGACACAAACCATAGCTTACTCCTTCTTTCTGGGGTGGAAAAGAGTTGGAAGAGTCCCTCATAATTTCTGGCTGGGCTGATTGGTGGGCGTTTTCTCTTGTATAAGACCAGTCTGTGAAGACAGGAAGATGTGGCTCTTTTATCTCATACACAGACATCAACACAGAGAGTCAAGGAAAATTAGGAACTAGGCTAAGACGTTTCAAACAAAGGAGCAAGATCAATCTCCAGGAATCGACCGTAATGAAATGAAGTTATATGATTTACCTGACAGATGATAACTACAAACGACTCTCATAAGGCTGCTCACTGAGGCCAAAAGTACAATGCATGAGTAAAGTAAGAATTTCAACAAAGAGATAGAAATATAAAAAGTTACCAAATAGAAATCATGGAGCTGAAGAACGTGATAGCTGAACTGAAAAAAAATTACTAGAGAGTTTCAGAGAAAATCAATAAGGCAGAATAAATCAGTGAACTCAAAGACAGGTCACTGAAAATACTTCGGAGGTGTAAAAGTTTTTAAAAAATATTAAAAAGTGAAGGAAATTTTAGAGAATTATGGGACACCATCAAGCAAACCAATATATACACTGAGGAGTTCCAGAAAGAGAAGATAAAGAAAGGAACAGAATGCATATTCAAAGAAATAATGGCTAAAACCTTCTCAAATCTGGGGAAGGAAAAAGACGCCATATAAAATGAACCCAAAGAAATCCACAATGAGACACATTGTAATGAAATTGTAAAAAAATCAAAGAGAATTTTGAAAGCAAGAAAAGTGATTTGTCACATATGAAAGAACCTCTGTAAGACTATCACTAGATTTTGCAGCACAAATTTTGCAGGCCATAAGGGGGTGGGATGCTATAGTTAAAGTGAGGAAACAAACAAAAAAATCAACAATACTATATCCAGCAAAGCTGTTCTTCAGAAATAAAAGAGAGATACAATTTTCTCAGACAAATAAAAACCGAGGGAGTAGACCTGCCTTATAAGATATGGTAAAGGAAGCTTTTCAAATTGAAACAAGAAGATGCAAAATAGCAACACAATAGCGTAAGCAAGTATGAAATTTGTTAGTATAGATAAATATGTAGAAATATACAGAATAGTCTAATACTGTGATTACTTATAATTCTCACATAAAAGTTGAAAATCAAAAGTATTAAAAATAACTATAACTAAAAATATGTTAAAAGATACACAATACAATTAGATGCAAATTGTGACAACAATAACATCAAGTGTAAGTGCAGGGAGTTAAAGTGTAATGTTGTGTGTCATTGAACTTGAGTTGTTATCAGCTTAAAATAGACTATTGTAACTGTAAAATAGTTTATGTAAGTCTCAAGATAACCGTATATGGATATGCAAAAAGTATCAATAGAACTTACATAAAAGAAAAAGAGAAAATAGTCAAAGCATATCAATACAAAATAATCAACAAAATATAAAAGAAGACATCAAGAGACAAAAAGACAGCAAAAGAACTACAAAAATGACAGAAAACAACTAACAAAATGTCAATAGCAAACCCTTCCCTATCAATAATTACCTTATACGTAAATGATTTAAACTCTCTAATCAAAAGAAATACATTGAACAAACTGATTTTAAAAAAAAAAAAATAACAAGACAAAACTACATGTTGTTTAAAGAAATTCACTTTAAATTTAAGGACACTCATAGGCTGAATTTTAAGGGATGGAAAAAAGTACTGAGGGCAAATGGTAACAAAAAGACAGCAGGTGTGTCTATACTTACATCAGACAAAATAGACTTTAAGTCAAAAACTTTCCAAAAGAGACAAAGAATGACATTTTATAATGATGAAAGGGTCAATCCATCATGAGAATAGAACAATGATAAATACATATGAACCCAGCATCAGAAGATGTAAATATATAAAGCAAACACTGATGGTAGTGAAGAGAGAAATAGACACAAATACAAATGTAGTAGGAATGCTTCAATACCTTAATTTCAATAATTGACAGGACATCCAGACATGAAATCAATAAGAAACTTGAATAATACTATAAACTAAATAGATCTAATAGACATATGTAGAACGTTCTACCCAACAACAGCAGAATATACATTTTTTTTCAAGTGCACATGAACTTTTCTCAGAATAAATCAACATTAGGTCACAAAGCAAGTTCTAACAAATTTTAAAAGATTGAAATTATACTAAGTGTCTTTTCTGACCACAAAAAAATAAAATTAGAAACCAATAGCACAAGGAAAATTGAAATATCCACAAGTATGTGGATATTAAATAATACACTCTGGAAGAAACTTTGGGTTAAAGAGGGGAAAATCACAAAATAAATTAGCAAATACTTCGTGGTAAAATACATACCAAAACTTATGGGACACAGCGAGAATAGTCCTAAGAGGGAACTTCATATGATAGAGGCCTATATTAAAAAAGAAGAAAGATCTCAAATAAACAACCTAAAGTTACATCTCAAGGAACTGAAAAAAGAGTGAACAATGTTCAAAGTTAGCAAAAGGAAGGAAATAAAAAATATTAGAACAGAAATAAATAAAATAGAAAAATAGAAAAACAATAGAAAAGGTCAACAAAACTTAAAGTTGTTTTTTAATAAGAAAAACAAATGACAAAAATTTAGCTAAACTAAAAAGAAAGTTTCAAATAAATAAAAAATGAAATAAAACACATTACAACTGATGTCACAGAAATAAAAATGATTATGAGATTATTGTAAAAAATTGTAAGCCAACAAATTAGATAACAGAAAAAATGGATAAACTCCTACAAACATACAATCTACCAAGACTAAATCATGAAGAAATAGAGAGTCTGAACATACCAAAAATGAGTAAGGAGCTTGAATCAGTGAATAAAAACCTCCCTATTAACAAAAGCCCAGGTCCTACTGGCTTCACAAGTGAATTCTACAAAACATTTAAAGAAGAAATTGACACCAATCTTTCTCAAATTCTTCCAAAAAATTAAAAGAAGGTGACACTTCCAAACTCATTTTCTGAGGGCAGCATTAACTTAATACCAAAGCCAAAGATACAAGAAGATAAAATTACAGATCAATGTTCCTAATGAACATAGATGCAAAAATCTTCAACAAAATGCTAGCAAATTGAATTCGACAGCACATTAAAAGGATCATACACCATGAGCAAGTAGGATTTATCCCTGGCATGCAAGGATAGCTTAACATATGTAAATTAATAAATGTGATACTCCACATAAGCATAATGAAGGATAAAAGTTATATGATCATCTCAATAGATACAGAAAAAGTATTTAACAAAATGCAACATCTTTTTATAATAAAAACTCTCAAAAAATTAGCTATAGAAAGAAATAACCACAACATAATAAAGGCCATATATAACAAGCCCAGAGCTAACACCACATTCAACAGTTAGAAAGAAAGAAAGAAAGAAAGAAAGAAAAAGAAGGAAGGTAGGAAGGAAGGAAGGAAGGAGATTTTTCTCCAAAATCAAGAAATCAGAACTGAGACAAGAATGCCCATTTTTGTCACTTCTTTTTTATATAATACTGGAAGTCCTAGATAGAGCAACTTGGCAGCAAAAAGAAAGAAAAGAGACCCAAATGAGAAAGGAAAAAATAAAATATTCTACGTTTGTAGATTTTTATATATAGAAAATGCTGAAGACTCCGTCAAAACACTTTTGGAACTAATGAATGAATTCAGTAAAGTTGCAAGATACAAAATCAACATTCAAGAATTAGTGGCATTTCTACACACTAACAACAATAATAAATGAAATTATTTCCTTCATTTCTTTTTTGGAACAAAACTTAGCTAAACTAATTAAAAAGGAAAAGAAGTTTCAAATAAATAAAAATTAAAATGGAATATATTTTTGGAAAGAAATGAAGGGAATCATTTCATTTACAATAGCATTGAAAAACCCTGAGATATTTAAGAATAAATTTACCCAAGGAGATAAAACACCTATACAATAACACTATAAAATATTGAGGAGAAAATTAAATATGACACAAATAAATGGAAGGATATCTGTATTCCTGTAGTGGAAGAATAAATATTCTTAAAATGGCCATACTGCCCTATAAGATCTACAGATTTACTGCAATCCTTATCAAAATTCCAATGGTATTTTTCACAAAAATAAAAATCTTAATGTCATAAAGAACCACAAAAGTTCCTCAATAGACAAAGCAATCTTCAGCAGAAAGACAAAGCTGGAAACATCACACCATCTGATTTTAAAATATATTACAAAGGTATAGTAATCAAAATAGTATGGTACTGGCATAAAAGCAGACAGATAGACCAATAAAACAACAGAGGGCCCAGAAATGCATCCACACATTTATTTCTAATGATCTTTGACAAAGGTTATGAAATTGGGAAAGAATAGTGTCTTTGATAAATGGTGTCAGGAAAACTGAATATCATATACAGAAAAATTAAATCGGACCCTTATCTCACACTGTATACACAATCAATTCAAAATGGATTAAAGACTTAAATGTAAGACCTGAAACTATAAAAATACTAGAAGAAAATTTAGGGAGAAAGCTTCATGACATTGACGTGGACAATTATTTCATGAATATAAAAGTACAGGCAACAAAAGCAAAAATAGACAAATGGGATGAAATCAAACTAGAAAGCTTTTGTACATCAAAGAAAATTCTCCAGACACCCTACAGAATGGAAGAAAATATTTTACAAAACATACATATGATAAGGAGTCAATATCCAAATATATAAGGAACTCAAACAACTCAATAGCATGAAAACAAATAACCCTATTTAAAATTGGTCAAAAGACCTGAATAGAATTTCTCCAAAGAAGACATACAAATGGCTGCCAGGCATATTAAAAGGTGCTCAACATTACTAACTGTCAGGAGAATGTGAAGTGAAGCCACAATGAGATATCATCTCATACCTGTTAGGATGGCTATGATCAAAAAGACAAGATAACAAGTGCCGGCAAAAATATGGAAAAAAAGGGAACCCTAATGCACTGCTGGTGGGAATGTAAATTGGTAGAGCAACCCCACTTCTGAGTATATATCCTTAGAAAATGAAATTAGTGTCTCAAGTAGGTATCTACATTCTCATGTTCATTGCAGCATTAGTCTCAATAGCTAAGATATGGAGTCAATGTATGTGTCCATTGACAGATCGCTGGATAAAGAAAATGTGAGAGAGAGAGATATATATGTATATATATAACGTTATATATGTATATATAACATATATAACGTTATATATACGTATATATAATATATATATAACATTATATATACGTGTATATATATATACATGTTTATATGTTAGGATGGTTGAAATTTGGTGAGAGGTAAGTGGGAGGTTCATTATACAATTCTCTCTAATTTTGTCTATGCTTGAAAATGCCCATAATAAATATTTAAAAATATTTAACTTGCCAAAAACTAAATTACACTTGTTGCTAAATTTGAACAATTAATTTTAACAATAAAAGGAAGAAATCCTTTCTTACCTCAATGTCATAAAGATAATCTCCCATATTCTTATCAAATCATTTTACATTTTCACATTTAGGGCTCTGATATAACAAGTTTATTTTTGTGCATGCTGTGAGACAGATATATAGATATATGGATGGGAGGGTTTGTATATAACTTAATATATTAATATTAAATTACAATGTGTTTATAATTTTAAAAACTCAAAAAATATTAAATAATCTATTTTTCTGCCACTTAATTAAAACATCTCCTTAATCATATAACAAAGTCTCATAAAGCTTTAGGTCTATTTTATACACTTTCCTTGGCACCTTTAATCTGTTTGTTTACCTCTGTGCTGGCATTATAATTCTTTTATTCTTTTTTTTTTTTTTTTAGGCAAGGTCTCAGTCTGTTGCCCAAGCTGAAATGCAGTGGCACAATAACAGCTCACTACAGCCTTGACCTCCTGGGCTCAGGCAATCTTCCCACCTGAGCCTCCCAAATAGCTGGGACCATAGGCACTTGCCATCATGCCCAGCTAATTTTTTTTTTTCTTTAATTTCTTGTAGAGACAGGGTCTCCCTATGTTGCCCAGGCTGGTCTCAAACTCCTGGGCTCAAGCAATCTTCCTGCCTCAGCTTTCTAGAGTGCTGGGATTACAGGCATGAGCCACTCACTGCACCCAGTCTGGCTTTATAACTCTTAATGTTTGGTAAGTCAAATTCTCTATGTTTTTTCTTTTTCCCAAAATTGTATTGTCTCTTCTTGGCTCACTATACTTTCATAGAAATTTGAAAAGTTTCCTCATTTTAAAATAAATGCTATTGGGATTATTTTTTTCCACTATAATTGTAGGTTACCTTGAGAACTGACATCATTACAATATTGGATCTTCACATCACTATGTAAAGATATGCTATATTTTGCCATTTCTTTAGCTCTTCTATAAATGTTTCTGTGGGATGAATTCCTAAAAGTGAATTGCTTGATCAAAGAATTTACTCACCTTAGGCCGGGTGTGGTGGCTTACACCTGTAATCCTAGCACTTTGGGAGGCTGAGGCGACTGATGTCAGGAGTTTGAGACCAGCCTGGCCAACATGGAGAAACCTGTCTCTACTAAAAATACAAAAAATAGCTGTGCGTGGTGGTGCTTGTCTGTAATCCCAGCTACTCGGGAGGCTGAGGCAGGAGAATAGCTTGAACCTGGGAGGCAGAGGTTTCAGTGAGCCGAAATCACACCACTGCACTCCAGCCTGAGCGACAGAGGGAGATGCCATCTAAAAAAAAGAAAAACAAAGAAAAGAAAGAATTTACTCACCTTAAATTTAAATAAATATTGCTAAATTGCCCTCCTCAGATTTTATATCAATTTATTTCCCATCAGTAACATATGAAATTGTTCCAAACATCTTATTTAAATGCAGGTAAAACTGCTATGGCAAATGCTGCTAGCGAAAAACTAATTTGCTCCTTTACCTTAGTAAGAATAACATTGTAATAGAAACTTTGATTCTAGCCTGTGCTTTGGCCTGCTAGGATAAATATGAATCTACAAGCCTTCCTTGTAACTTAATCCCATGTGATGAATTTCTGGCCAATCAGATTTAAGTTAAAGTGTTATGTGGCAGCTTCCATAAAAACCTTGTTCTAAGACAGCTGGCTTGTGCTCTTGGCCTCTTTTCTTCTCCCTTTCCTCCATCTCTTTACCTGGGAGTGGGACACGGTGGCTGGAATTCTAGCCGTGATCTTAGTCTTTGAGGATGAGGGTTGGTGGACCCATAAACTGAAAGGAGTCTAGTTCTCTGATGATTTTGTGGAGCCACCTAACCTGACCCTGTCTGCCTTCATGACTTTGTTTACCTGAGCAATAAACCACCATCTTGCTTAAGCCAAGCCAGAGATAATCCTAACTCATGCAGAATTTAGTATCTGGAAGTGCTAAGTCCTAATAACAACACCTAAAATGTGGCACTAGTTTGTTGGAGGAAGTGACAAAACAGACATAGCAGCTGGGAAATTTGTAATCTCTGTAAAATGGTAGCAATATATTTGGTCAAAATGTTGCCTGCAGACTACAAGCTGACTGAAGTTATATTGTTAGGGCAAATGGTCCAGAAATCCCAGAATAGTTTCCTTGGTTGGCTACTTCTTGCCACAGAGAAAAGGGACTATATCCCTATAGGCATGGAGTCCTTGTTCTACAGCTCTCACTAACTGCCCCGAAATTTGGAGCCTTGCAAGGGAGAGAAAGCCAAATGCCTCTGTACCTGTGCATAGGAAACTACGCTGAGTGGCTGTGAAACCGCAATCTTTGCAGAAGACAAGCCTGCTGTTCTGCCACACAAAGACTGTGGGCCTAATTGCAAAGAGAGAATGAAGACACTCCCACCCTCATGTGCCGATCATTTCAGATGCCTCATCAGTATCCAGGCTGCATCCTGATGAGCTGAACACATAGGCCAGTAAATAAAACCCAGGGGTATCAGGCTGAAACACTTCCTGTGTACAAGACCTTAGGCTATGATTACTCACACCTACAATTGCCTGAAAGCAAGTACTCCAAAACCCTACCCCATTTTTAACATAATGATATTGCCAAAGGATCCTGAATCTGCATGCAAAAGGCTTGCAACTATAAATACAAACAGCTCTCCATGTTTATAGGTTCCACATCTGCAGATACAACCAACCGTGGAAGGAAAATATTAGAAAGAAAACAATAAAGAATAACAATGCAACAATAAACAATAATACAAATTTTTAAAAACATAGTATAACAACTATTTTATAGTATTTACATTGTATTAGGTATTATAAGTAATCTAGAGATGTATAGATGTCTAGAGTATATAGGAGGTATACAGGAGGATACAGGAGGATACAGGAGTATACAGGAGGATATATGTAGGTTATATGAAAATATTACACTATTTTAAATCAGGAATTTGGGCATATGAAAATTTTGATATGTGGGGGTTCTGGAACCAATCCCCCATGGATACCAAAGGACAACAGGACTCTAACAATCCCTGAGCCCCTTAACTTGCATTAGCAAAAAGTGTTCTGGAAAGCTGGACTGCCTTCAAGAAGGATATATACTGTCACGCCAACTTCAGATGGACCTTTGGAGGAGTACGTACAAGAACAAATCAAAGACGTGGAAATCAGGGGTCTGGGGCCATGAATGACAATGAATGATGGACGAGAGCATTCTACCCAGAGCCCAGCACAAGGAATATTATCCAACCAAGGAAGGTTCTCCATTTCCAGATCAGGAGTTCACACTGTTTATGCCTAGCAGCGTTTGATCATGGCTAGAAACCAATGACTGTTGTGGTTTTCATTCTCCTATTTTTCAAAGTGGGAGATTTCATTGTCATTCCTTGTGTATTATGGTGTGTTAAGAGCTAACTTATCTTTAAATATAGAAGTTGCTAGTCTACAAGAAGCAGCACATGGCAATGGAAGTAGAAGATTGCAGATCCTAGACTTGCAGCTAGAGGCAGCACTCTGTGTTTACTGGTTTGAAGATGAGCATGAATGTATTCTTTCCATTACAAGGCCTCCCATGAGTATTTTAGTAGCCAAAATGGTGAACGATGGCAGAGAACTCAGTTTCTATTCTCCCCTTCTTTCTTAATGTCTTAGATTTTTGGCTGAGCCTCCATCTCTCAATTGCCTTTGCATGTTTGAGCACATGTTTAAATTCTGGTCAATAATATGTGAAGGAGACTACTTTCTGAGAAATGTCTTTAAAAGATTGCTGACATGTGACTTTTGCCCCTTTTCTTTTTTGTCCCTTCTTTCTTCTTGATATCTAGAACTCCGATATGATTCTTGGAGTTATGACCTTTATCTTTCATCATGAGAAAGAAGTCTCTTTTCCTAGCAATGGTGGACCTACTCATTGAAAAGATCACTGGTTTCTATTAACTCTATTGTAACTCCCTCAGTAAGTCAAGGCTGCTTACCTCATTTACATAAGAGGCAAATAGATCTCTAAGTTTTTTAAGCCATGATAACTTTTAGTTAATGGCAGCTCACCTAATCCTAATTTACGCACTTCCCAAGCAGCACCTGCATTATGCAATAGGTGAATAGTGGGAAGGAAGAGAGAGGAGACAAAGGAAAATGAAGTCATGCCAAGGAGTCATTTGATTTGTACCTGACTCCCCATATTTCCTTAATGAAATCCAGAAATCCCAAAGTGGAAACATACAAAACATATTCTCTTCTATGCCGCAAAGTCTGCTGAAAGGGACTCAGTGCTCTGGGACATCCTAGGCCCACTGCTTCACGGAGGCTCAGCCTGGAGCACCGGGCGATGCAGCAACATGGCAAGTTAGGACAGCTGGCTCCGAGCAGGGCTCCTCAGTCTGTGGGGCCTTTGGGTTGACTGGAAGTCATTTTCTCCAGATGGTGCCTTGTGTTTCAAAGGCACGTTTTGAAGCCTCAGCAACTGATCAAAAAGACGACTGAATGTTATTCTCTGTGTGTGATAGCTACAGTGGGGTGTAGAGCTGCAGGAAGTGGCTCTGCTGACTTCTGAAGTTGGTCTTACACAGTTTTCCTTTTGGAGCTCTTTCTTTCTCTCTTTTTAATTGCTACCTCCTTCCTCCCTCCCTCTTTATCTACTCCCATCTCTCCCCACCCCGACCCCACCACCCCACACACAGTTCTCTCTCAAACTTGAAGCTCTGGCTGAAGCTTGCCAGTAAGGCATTGACATCCCTTGGCAGTAAAATATTTGGAACTTCTCATTGACCGCTGCTTGGGCCAGTGCCAGCTGTCCCTGACCACCGGGCAGAGATGAGAATGTGTTAAAAATGAATGTTTGTTTGCTAAATGTTTAAGAGGAGAAAACAAAAGCGTGAAAACTACTAGCAAGAGTTTGATTAGGGCAGCTCTCTAAATTATCTAGGCTGTTATCCAGCTAAACATGACACTGAACCCCGGCTGCCTGGATGAGCCCTACCAGCGAAGGGGTTGAGGTAGCCTTTTACACAGCAAATCTAGAATCCTTGGACCATTTCAAAAATTGATCTGAATGTTCCCCTCATCTCCACACAAACTGTCGTTCTCTAATCCCATTGTTTATTGATTTAGATGGGAAAGACAATAAGGATTGAATTCAAGTGAGGAAGTACACAATTTCCCATTATCCTCACATCCAGTGGCCGAAGTGCTATGAGACATTCCCAACTGATGCGTTCTCTGGCATCCCCTTGCTTTGGTCAATCCTCCTCAATTCTGCTGAAGTAATCTTTACAATATTATATACATATATGATCAAGTGACTCCCTTGGCCAGATCCTTCTGTTGCTCCTCATGCTCGATAAGCACCATGCAAGGCCTAAACCCCATATATTTTCACAAACACACTCCCACCCACATCCCTACCAAGGAAATCTGTGGTCCAGTAACATCGAATTTCTCATCCCTCTTAAAATAGTACATGCTATTTCGGGGCTCCTTAGAATGATTAACTAGTATGTCCAAAGTTACACAGCTTGGAAGGGGTAGGGCTGAGATTTAAATACAAGCAATGATTCTAGATTGCATGCACCTTTTCACTGAGCTATTTGTTGTGCTCACCAATGACATATGGATGTGTAGGTTGTTTGCAATTTTTTTAGGTTATGAACAAAGCTCCAATGAACAACAATGGTTACTCAATTATTTAATGCCTCCATGATAGTTTCTCTAGAATAAATGCTAATCTATTTACATGGAATTACCAAACCTAAGGATGCTAAATGTTGACACACCCTTCCAGGAGGGCAATTTTATAATGCATATTCTTTAATCTTTTTAAATCTGAATATAGAATACAGACAAACAATATCATTATTTTGACTTATATTTCTTTGGCTACCAGAAAAATTGGACTTTTTAATCCCATGTGACTTTGCCTACTTATGTTTTTGTTTTCTGGTATTAAACATTGTCTTTTGTGTAGACTGGAAAACTCTTTATATATTAAGAATATTATTTGCCTGAAATGTCATCAACATATTTGTGGCAGCTTGTAGATTGTCTTTTAATTTTTTGTGGTTTTTTTTTTAACTATCACTGTTGGCTAAAACAAGGACTGTCCAAATAGAGTGACTGTCAACAGGCAGGATGCTTGTATTGGCCTTAATTCTTATTTAATAGCCAAATCCATTTCACAGTCCTGCAGTGAAAAGCCACATTGACACAGGCAGCTCTATTCACTGGACAACTCCTGTCTACTAAGGGGCATTGTTTATCACATTGCTTGGTTCTTTAATATCTAAGCCCATCTGTATAATATACTGCATTAGCCAACATGCTCTTCTGAGAGATTCTTTCCATCTCTTACTTTTGTGAATCATTATCTTTTATTAATCCAAAGATGTTTGGTGTCTATTTTGTTCTAGACATTGCTCAATAAACAAAACACAAACATCCTTCTCCCCATGGAATTACAACCTGGTAGGATTTATTATTATTGATAACAAATAATAAGCTTAATAAACAAATAAATTATATAGAAAAATGTTATAAAATTAAAGCAGAATAAGGGAGTTAAGGAACAAATGTATGTAGGAATGAGTTGAAATATTAATAGGATTGAATATTTTAATAGAAAAATACTAGAAGAGGAAGAGAGAGAGCCATACAAATAGCTAACAAAGGAAAGCTCCAGGTAGGAGAAGTTGGCAGTACACAGGCCCTGGGGTGGGAATAAACCTGGTATGTTTGAGGAATGGCAAGGAGCTCCATGTGCTAGAGAAGAATGAGCAAGTGGGGGATGAGTAGGAGATGTGATCAGAAAGGTAATCAGTGGTCAGATATGTGAGGTCTTTAGGTTACTATAAGGGTCGTGTGTTGTGCTTGAAGGAAATGGGGAGCAAATGAAGGTTTTAGAACAGAGGAATGATATGGTGTCACTCCCATTTGAACAGGATCACTCTAGTTTCTGAGACTGAAAATAGAGGGAGTATGTATAAGGCCTATGTAGCAATCCTGTTGAGAGATGACATTGGCTGGGACCATAGTGCTGGTAATGGAGGCGTTGAAAAGCAGCTAGGGTGAGGTTGTGGAGAAAAAGGAACACTTACACACTGTTGGTGGGAGTGTAAATTAGTTCAGCCATTGTGGAAGGCAGTGTGGCGATTCCTCAAAGACCTAAAGATATAAATACCATTTGACTCAGCAATCTCATCATTAGGTATATACCCAAAGGAATATAAACTGTTCTATTATAAAGATACATGCATGTGTATGTTCACTGCAGCACTATTCACAGTAACAAAGACATGGAATCAACCTAAATGCCTATTAATGATGGACTGGATAGAGAAAATGTGGTACACATACACATCACTGGGAGATGTGGCTATTCATTTTCCATGAACAGCTGCATACTAGGCAGCCACAGAAAAGAACGAGACTGTTTCCTTTGCAGGGACATGGAGCTAGAGACCGGTATCCTTAGCAAACTAACAGAACAGAAAACCAAATACTGCATGTTCTCACTTATGAGTGGGAGCTGAATGATGACAACATATAGACACACAGAGGGAACCAACACACACTGGGGCCTGCTGGAGAATAGAGGGTGGGAAGAGGGAGAAGCTTACGAAAAATAACTAATGGGTACTAGGCTTAATACCTGGGTGATTAAATAATCTGTACAACAAACCCCCGTGACACAAGTTTACTTATGTAACAAACCTGCACATGTACCCCTAAACTTAAAATAAAAGTTAAAAAAAGAAAAGAAAAGAAATGTTGCCAGGGTTCTGGATGTGTACTGACAGAAGAGCCAACACTATCTCTTGTTATACTGGGTGTAGAAAGTAAGAGAAAGAGGAAAATATCTTCCAAGATGGAGGTTCTCATGCTCAGTCCCCATGGCTGCCTTCTTTTCTCTTATTTTCTGTAGCTACTGTCTGAGTAAGAGCAGAGGGTTTGATAATTGTCTGGGAAGCCAGCATTCATGGGAGAAAAGCAAAGCCTTCCTGTTTTCTGCATGGTGTTTAGACACAGGGAGTGAGGAAAGAAGAAGGTGTATTCTTACTTTTTGCCAGTGGTATTTTTTCCAGCAAGAAAAACGAACATGTTATGAGGCAAACTCTTTCTGATGCCTGTGTATTCTTACTTTTGCCAGTGGTATTTTTTCCAGCAAGAAACACGAACGTGTCATGAAGCAAACTCTTTCTGATGGCTGTCCAAGCAGCTCCAGCTGCCTTGCAGAGTCCTGGCTAGGCTGGTTGGCCATAAGTCCCAGTGATTCCAGGCTGGGAGCTTTCATCTGTGTGTGCTGTGTTGTCTTCATGTGACTTTCAGTGGGAAGCTGGCTGTTAGAGATGATCTATTTTTTCAAAGTCATCATATTTTATTACTTTTTCTTGTGGAGTAGAATATTTATACTGGATCCTCCTGTGGTAAATCATTTGGATCCAACTAAAGTTCAAATGAATATTAATAGATGCTCTGAAAATGATAGAGTTCATCTTTAGCATTTGCTACGCATGGGGCTATTGTTCTCATGTACAGGTTTATTATAATAATGCCTTTATGAAGACAGATGTTGGATAACAAATCTATTTTCATATGTTAATTAATGGTTAAGAGACTATATTGTTTTAAACTTTTTTATTTTTTTTTGAGACAGAGTCTTGCTCTGTCACCAGGCTAGGGTGCAGTGGCATGATCTTGGCTCACTACAACCTCCACCTTCCGGGTTCAAGTGATTCCCCTACCTCAGCCTCCCAAGTAGCTGGGACTACAGGCGTACACCACCATGCCCACTTAATTTTTTGCGTTTTAGTAGAGACGGGTTTTCACCATGTTGGCCACGATGGTCTCGATCTCCTGACCTCATGATCCACTTGCCTCGGCCTCCGAAAGTGCTGGGATTACAGGCGTGAGCCACCACACCTGGCCATTTTAAACTTTTTATTTTGAAATAATTTTAGATTTACAGAAAAGTCACAAACAGAGTACAGAGACTTGCCCTCTCCTCTTAGACTGCCATTCCCCATTGTCACATTTTACATTATCCTGGCATATTTATCAAAACTACAAATTGTCACACTACTTTCCTATTTGTACATTATCATGAACTAAATTCCAGACTTTATTCAGATTTTACTCGTTTTTTTTCATGCATTTCTTTTTCTGTCCCAAGATCTCATCCAGGATACTTCATTGCATTTAGAGCTCATGGCTCACAGTCTCCTGTGGTCTGTGACAGTTTCTTAGCCCTTCCTTGTTTTCTATGACCTTGATAGTTTTGAGAGATCGTGGTCAGGTATTTTGTAGAATGTTTCAGATGTTCCTCAATTCGGGTTTGTCTGATGTTTTTCTCATGCTTAGAGTAGGTTATGGGTTTTGGAATGAATACCACAGAGATGAAGTCCCCTTCTCATCACATCATATGGAGAGTATTGGAAATCAATATGTCTTATTGATGGTGATGTTAACTGATTATCTGGTAAAGGGGGGATTTGCCAGCTTTCTCCACTATACAGTTAAGGTTTTTGTACTTTCCACACTCTATTCTAGTCACTAAGTCCAACCCACACTCAAAGGCATGGGTGGCAAAGGGGATTTTGTTTGTTTGGTTTTCATTTTCCTGTTTGGTGGAAGACAATTTTTTTCTTAAAAAAAAATCTAGGGCACTCACAGGAGGGAATAAGTGTGCATCTTCTGCCTGTTGGTTTTGATATCATAGCCGTCGAGGTGATTCTTTGAGCATACAATCTCCCTTGCCTTTCTCTATCAAGACAGTTTAATAATCCCTTCTGAAAAACTTCCCAGTTATCTTCACCCAATTTTTCTGTATCCCTCTGAGAAACTCTGTTTAAACAATTCTCTACTGCAATGATTTCTACCTTTCTTATTTGACTGTGTAAAAAGTGACTGAGGACTAAATTCTGGTTAAATGAATAAAAAGATGAATGTCTTTCATGAATTTCTCCTTTTCATCCCCTCTTGGAGGGAAGGCAGCAGATTTAATTTTTTTCTTTCCTCCTCACAGTAACTGAGGTTGTAACTAACACTCAACAAATGCTTTTTATCAAACTGAATCCTATCATTGATGGAAGAGCTTCTAAATAATCTGCAATTCTCTCATCAAACTGTCAGACCCAGTAAGTGCCAATAAAATTTGGAAGAGAAATTCAATTCCATGGCTGAGTCCCAATGACATTTTCTCACAAAGATTCATAATAATAATCATCACTGGGAGATGTGGCTATTCATTTTCCATTGTTCTTTGTAGAAGGGCTGTTAGCTTTGGGTTTTACTTTGTTCTGTTTTGTTTTTTCAAAAACAAAGAATAATACACTGTGACTTTTGAGAAAAGCACAGTGTTGATGAAATATTACCAAAAGGAATAAAAAAGAGGAACTACAAAGGGCAAATTAAACTCTGTCCTTTTTTAGCTTTGAGGGTGCCAATTTTTGTATTTTAACAAGCACAAACCATCCCTTGTCATGTCAGGAGGAGGAGAAGCTCACAGAAAGGGGATAACAAAGTAATTCCTGCAGCAATACCGAACACCTCACTTTCTACTCCTTTTCTCCTTCTCTCTTAAAAAAGAAATCTTTGGTTCCTGTAGAAATATTAGAAAATGTATGTAATAAAAAAGGTAAAAAATCTATAATTATGGGCAAATGGGAAAGAAGGAGAATGTTTATTGTTGTAGGTTTGGGTGGCCTCTTTTGTGTTTGTCTGGAATGAGGAAACAAATGGGCTTCACAGGGAGAAGGAACTTTACCCAGGGGACTGAGAAGGGTGGGGAGGGAGGGTGTCCAGGAAATGTATTACCAAACAGTGATATTAAACTGAGGTGATACCCCTTCCTATCCCAGCATGACCCCCTGTATCAGAAGACCACTGGGACTGGGCCCTGCCAGGGAGTTTAAGAGAAAGTGGAAGAAAAGGTGCTGGTTCAAATGGACATCTTGAAACAGAAGTCAGACATCTTTTCAATTTTCATTTTTCCTTTTTGTTTTCATGGGGGATGGTGGCTGCAATTATTTCTCATTTGTTGAGTTGAAACCTGAGTATCACCAGAATGTAAGGCTGAGACTCTCTGGAGAGCTGTGATATGGACACGATGCTGTGTTACATTATTTTTGGTATAACTGAGAAAATAACCATGGTGTAGCACAAAGGTCAGCAAACCACTGCCCAGGGGCTGAATCCAGCTGCTTTGTATATAAAATGTTATTGAAATACAACTTGGCTATTCATCTACATATTTTCTATGGATGCTTTTGTGCGACAATGGCAGATTTGAATAGCTGCAACAGACACCTAATGGCATGCAAAGACTACAACATCCGACCTCTTACATTTAAAAGTTTGCTGACATGTGGTGTACTGGAACAGAAAATAAACTTGAAGTTAAAATATCCGGTGTCTGGTCCCAGGTCTACTTCTACCAGTTTTTGTGACTTTGAACAGAATTCTTCTTCTCCCTATGTCTCCATTTCTTCTTTTGTAAAGAAGACTTCTAATTTCTCTTATAACTCTCATTCTGAAGCTCAGTGGGTTAAACATGGCACAAGGCTGCCAGCAATTAGACAGGGTCTGCAGAGGGAAGTAACAACCTACAAGAGACAGGAACGGTGTGGGGAGGGAATGTTAATCCTTCCTTTTACTTGCCACATCGCTGTGACCTTATATTCAAAATATCTCTTGTAAACACCACAGAACTAATATTGAAATCTAGGGTGATGATCTATACATTTCAGCTAAAGAGTCGAGCCCATTTGCATTTGTTGCAGGTTCCGATAAACATGCATTTCATTTCTGCCACCCTATTTTTGCTTCCTATCTGTGTTTCTATCAGATATCTCTAGTGCCCAGATTTATGTCATATTAATCCACTATTTTATTCCAGTTATTGTTGTGGCAACCAGCTCCACACAGGTGTAACCTGATACAGGCTTCTCTCAGCTGTTCTGTGAGTCTTCCATTTCTTCCCCTTGGAGTGTCTCTGTTGCCACCACACGGGATACCTAGGAGAACATGCTTGTTATTCTAATGCGTGCACAAACCTGGCACTGAGAAGCAGTTAACACCCTCTGGGCAATGGGTGATGGATAGAAACCAAAAAATAAACACCCTCTTCTTCTATCCCTTTGGTGGACAGTTCTGGAGAATCTGCTTCAGGATGCTTCGGAGGGTGCCTGGTAGGATTGAAATGATGAGGATCTAAGTGATGCATGCCTAGAGTGGCTTTCCATCACCATTGCCTGTTTCACTCTGCCCAGTCTTTTCTTGCTGCTACCTCGGTTAGTTCCCAAATGAAATGCCTGTACACAGCCCTCATTACAAATTCTGCTTTTGGGGCAAACCGCACTAGGATATCTTCTTTTCTTTCATTTCATTTTCATTTTTCTTCCTTTCTCTTATTCTTTTGGAATGATTGAAATATTTTCCCCCTTGTTCTTTTTTTCCCCTTTACTGGTTTGAAAATACATTTCACACCACACTTATATTATTTAGTAATTACCTTTAGAATACTAACATGTACTATTAGCATAGTGTTAACTTAAAACTATGCTTAAAATGCATGCTAATATTTCTCCTGAAAAATACAAGGAACTTTGACAATTTTAATTCCAAATGACCAGTCTGGCTTATGTGATATTATTGTCCAGTATTTCAGCTCTGTATTTTAACTCAATAAATTAGTTGTTATGATACTATCAATTTGAATGTTTGTTATATTTTTCCCGGTGACTATTCTTTTATTTACTTGCTATCCTTTGTGTTTCTAACCTTTCTTTTTTCTGAAGTACAAACATTAAAAGTTCCTACAGTGCAAATCTGCACTGATCAACTCTCTCAGATTTTGCTTATCAGAAAATGTCTTTGTTTAATTCTTATTTTTGAAAGGTATCTCTAGTTCTGTGAAAAATGTCAATGGTAGTTTGATGGGAATAGCATTGAATGTATAAATAACTTTGGGCAGTATGACCATTTTCACGATACTGATTCCTCCTATCCATGAGGATGGAATGTTTCTCCATTTGTTTGTGTTCTCTCTGATTTCCTTGAGCAGTGGTTTGTAGTTCTCCTTGAAGAGGTCCTCACATCCTTTGTTCTCTGTATTCCCAGGTATTTTATTCTCTTTGTAGCAATTGTGAATGGGAGTTCATTTATGATTTGTCTATTGTTGGCATATAGCAATGCTTGTAATTTTTGCACAATGATTTTGTATCCTGAGACTTTGCTGAAGTTGCTTATCAGCTTAAGAAGTTTTTGGGCTGAGACGATGGGGTTTTCTAAATATAGAATCATGTTTTCTGCAACAAAAAAGAACCCAAATAGCCAAGACAATCCTTAGCAAAAAGAATAAAGCTGGAGGCATCATGCTACCTGATTTCAAACTATACTACAAGGCTACAGTAACCAAAACAGCATGGTACTGGTACCAAAACAGACATATCGACCAATAGAACAGAACAGAGACCTCAGAAATAACACCACACATCTACAACCATCTGATCTTCAAGAGACTGGATAAAAACAAGAAATGGGAAAAGGATTCCCTATTTAATAAATTGTCCTTGGAAAACTGGCTAGCCATAGGCAGAAAACTGAAACTGGACCCCTTCATTACACCTTATATAAAAATTAACTCAAGATGGATTAAAGACTTACGTGTAAAACCCCAAACCATAAAAACCCTAGAAGAAAACCTAGGCAGTACCATTCAGGACATAGGCATGGGCAAAGACTTCATGATGAAAATGCCAAAAGCAATTTCAAGAAAAACCAAAATTGACAAATGGCATCTAATTAAACTGAAGAGCTTCTGCACAGCAAAAGAAACTATAATCAGAATGAACAGGCAACCTATCGAAAGGGAAAAAACTTTTGCAATCTACCCATCTGACAAAGGTTTAATATCCAGAATCTACCAGTAAAAAAAAAATAACCCCATCAAAAAGTGGGCAAAGGATATGAACAGACACTTTTCAAAAGAAGACATTTATGCAGCCAACAAACATATGAAAAAAAGCTCAATATCATGGATTGGTAGACAAATGCAAATCAAAACCACAATGAGATACCATCTCACACCAGTCAGAGTGGCAATCATTAAAAAGTCAAGAAACAATAGATGCTGGTGAGGCTATGGATAAATAGGAACGCTTTTACACTGTTGGTGGGAATGTAAATTAGTTCAACGATTGTGCAAGATGGTGTGGCAACTCCTCAAGGATCTAGAATCAGAAATACCACTTGACCCACCAATCTTATTACTAAGTATGTACCCAAAGGAATATAAATCATTCTACTATAAAGACACATGCACATGTATGTTTATTGCAGCACTATTTACAATAGCAAAGATGTGGAACCAATCCAAATGCCCATCAAGGATAGACTGAATAAAGAAAATGTGGCACATATACACCATGGAATACTATGCAGGCCTAAAAAGGAATGAGATCATGCAGGGACATGGATGAAGCTGGGAACCATCATCCTCAGCAAACGAACACGGGGACAGAAAATCGAACATACATGTTCTCACTTACAAGTGGGAATTGAACAATGAAAACACATGGACACAGGGAGGTTAACAAAATACACCAGGGCCAGTTAGGGGGTAGGGGGCGAGGGGAGGGAGAGCATTAGAACAAATAGCTAATTCATCCAGGGCTTAAAATGAAGATGATGGGTTGATAGGCGTAGCACATCACCATGGAACGTGTATACCTATGCAACAAACCTACACGTTCTGTACTTGTATCCCGGAACTTAAAGTAAAATAAAACAAATAAATAAGTAAATAAAAAAGAAAGGTGTCTCAACTGGGAATGTAATTCCATATTGGCAATTTTCTTCATCATTCTAAAGATATTTTACCACTGTCTTCTACAAGTCTCTGTTGCTTTTGAGAAGTCAGAGGCTAATTTGCTTTTCTTTACCATTTGTTTGCTTTCCTCTGGCTCTTAAAGATGTCTTGTTGCACTTAGTATTTTATTTTACTGTGACACATCTACATGTGAATTTCTTTTTATTTTTCCTACATGAGTTTAATTGGGCTTCCTGAATCTAAGAAGTCCTGTGTTTTCATCAATTCTGGAAAATTCTCAATCATCAAACTTTAAATATTATCTTTCTTCTTTCTAGTAAATTACTGAAACTCTGATCAGTATGTTGGACCATTCTTGCTCTTTCTTCCTTCTCTCTCAATGTTGCTTTCATCGTTTTTCTGGCTTTTTCTTTTTGTAAAACATTCTGTTTAATACCTTTAAGTCTACCTTTCATTCATTAACTCACTTTTCATCTCAGTCCAATTTTCTGTTTGCTCTTTTAACAGAGTTTTAATTTTAAATATATATCTGTGTCCTTCTATGTATTTTAAGATATAGATATTTTTAGTATATTTAATATTTTTGTCAAAATCACATCTGCTACTTTTGATAGCTTCTGGCTTCTTACTCATAAGTTTTATTCACTCTTGTATTCTTGAAATATATTACACATGCATATCTTTTATTCTGTATCCTGTAATTCCAACCTGAATTTTTAAAAGTAGGGCTCTGTTGTTTGTTCTCCTCACTCTCAATCACGTGCCTAGTGGTCTTTGTGTTTTATTTTTGACTGTAGTCACATGTTTGCTTAAATTCTGTCAGTGGAAATTCTTTTAGACCTGGATTGAGATTAATTGTTATAAAGGAACAGAATTTGCTTCTGCCAGGTTCCTCAGGCTATTACCAAACCTGGTTCGCTTTCAATTAAAATTTCCAACTTCAGGCTATGGCCATATAAATATGGTTAATGCAGTGTACAGACCTATGTGAAGCCAGCAATATTCATGCATTGGTAAAGGACAAGTCTCCCCCTTACCCTTTTCATCCAGAGTCAAGCTCAAGACGTGTGGAGTTTTCTTAGTTCAACCTTTCCTTACGCATATACACCATCCTGTGCTTCTGATACATGTTGAGTTCTGTGGTCTACTTCTTTCTCCTGCAAAGGCCAAAGATTTTCTCTCCTGTCCCTGACTTGCATGGAGCCATTAATGCCAAAGCTCTGGGCCTCTCAGATCAGTAGATGCCCCAGGGATGTAGAGGCTCCAGGGCTTCCTTGGCACCCTGGATTCATGCACCCACATTTTTCTTGCCTTCAGAAGAATATTTTTTCTTTCTTACAATTTCATCTATGCATTTAAAAGCGTTTTCATAAATATTTTTCTAAAATTTGTGTTTGATATCGGAAGAGTTTCAGGAGAGCTAGTCAATCTACCTTATTTCCAAAAATGGGAGATTTTCATAAGGACTAAAAACCATACACTTCATCAGTTAAATATCTGTCATTAAATATCTGTCATTCCCTAACATGCCCATGTCCAAACAAAAAAGAGCAGCCCCCGAAATGCCCTGTTGGTAATTATGATCCTTTGATACCACCACGTAAGTATTTTTTCTTCTTACATAAAAGAAGTGGATTAATAGACATGAATATTTTATACTGTTCTTAAGCAAGACAGGAAAACTTTTGTTCCTTTACAGAAAATTGACTTTACAGCTTCAACAAGGGTGGGAAATACGGCATACTTATAATTTTTCTATTTAAAATCTCTCTTTGTTTAGAAATCATGCTTGTGTAATAACTATACATACATGAAGGAAACTGCCCTTACTTGCCCCAAATAAGTTGAGATGTAATTGCCCATAACCACAATTTCTATCCCAAGGAAGAAAATTTAAAAGGTCAGAAGATCTCCTAACTACTGGAAAAATTGTCCAGTTGTCCACACAAAAGATCAGCTATATGGTTATTGGAAAAATCCCTTTGTGTTCTCAGCTTCATTACTAAGAAAAGTAACCCATCTCCAAAGCTCAGCCTGTTTAGGCTGTTAAATTATCTCCCTTTTGGTGGAACACTGAATGTGTAGAGTTAATTGTAGCATTGGTAAAGAAAATTTTAATAAGTAATAAAGGGAAGCTTTTGACCAGGCAGATTAAGATTGTCTTTTAGAATTATAAATTTTCCCATTTTGTTATGATTAAAGAATCAAAGAGTTCAGCCCAGAGAATTGTTCCTAATTTGCCTGTCCTATGTCTACCCCTACTCCCCCACCAAAAAACACACACACACAAAGAACTGATAATCAGTTGTACTATCTTCATGCATAGAGTCATTATGTTAAGTAAAATTCCATAGAAAAGTACTTTGTGGATTTATTTCATAGCTTATAACATGTCTCGTATGGTGCATTTTTCTCAATGTGGGAGGATAATTTTGTAAAATAATCTCTCTTGATTAAAATGTGAAATTTGCATGTACCAGGGGCCTTCTTTTTTGTAGGAAGGGCAGGAGTGCCACTTGGAATGTTTCATCTTGGCCTTTTTTTTTACCTGCAGTCTCCTCATAAATTCCCTGAGTCTTGAGGTCTTTATGCCTGTCACTAGGTAATGTAAGAATTGACATTTTTGGATAATAATTTTTCTTATCTGCATGGGGTGGTTATCATTCCTTTGGCCACTCAACATCTGAACCCCTATTTCTGCATTTTTTAAATCCTGTCCCTTATTAGTCTTGGTTGGAGGCAGCTTGCAACTAGGATGTAGACACATGACCCAGGTTCTATGTCAGAGCAATTTGACCTTCACAGACAAAAAAAAGAATGACCTATCTCTGGCTCCAGCTCAATGCCTTGCACATGGTAGAAGCCCTCATATCTTCTTTATTCAATGAATGAATGAGTTTTGAAATCAGATGTCCAGAGTTATTTTCCTTATGGTCTTAAAATGACAGTCTGTGGTGGGCCCTTGGCACCCATTAGACTAAGCAGACTATAAACGTGCTATCATAAATATCCAACTAGGCCAGGCGTGGTGGCTTACCCCTGTAATTCCAGCACTTTGGGAGGCCAAGGTGGGGAGATCACGAGGTCAGGACATCAAGACCATCCTGGCCAACATGGTGAAACCCCGTCTCTACCAAAAATATAAAAATTAGCTGGGCATGGTGGCACGTGCCTTTAATCCCAGCTACTCCGGAGGCTGAGGCAGGAGAATCACTTGAACCAGGAGATGGAGGTTGCAGTGAGCCGAAATCACGCCATTGCACTCCAGCCCGGCAACAGAGTGAGACTCCATCTCAAAAAAAAAAAAAAAAAAATCCAACTATTAAAGTCCTTCAGCTGTCAGTCCTTTTCTTTCCCTTGATACAAATTTCATCAAGTAATCAATGGAGGGCTATGTCCAGGAGGTACTGTGGGAAAGATCAGAATGAAAGAAAATATTTTCTAAGTTTAGATGACCAGAAGAGAAGCTGTAAAAATGGAGAATATGAATTAAAAATAAGAGGAAAGAACTATTGCTGCCCAGATCAACTAAACATAAGCAGATGAAAGAAGGGTGTTGAGAAATAGAGAGATGGCTCAAAAATTACTACATAACTTTGCACAAGACCAGTCCTTCTTCTGGGCCTCAGTGTCCTCATATGAATGATGATTGAGCATTAAGATTCTTAGGATCCTTGTTCGGCTCTGACATTCTGCTTTTTGGAGGAAAATCAATTTTAATCCATGATTTCTCTTCCACCCAGTGAAAAAAATCCTCTAACAGAAACGAAACAACAGAGCACAAGAAAGATTTGAGCCCTGTTATCATGGATGGGAAGCTGGGCCAAAACCGGTTAAGGACTCAGCGGCTGGAAACCTATTAGCAGCAGCTCAGATTTCCTGGTTCCAATGGATTGCAACACACTCCGGATTAGCTTTGCCCACAGCCTGTGGTTAATGACTGTTTGTATGCTAACAGTCTGCTGTTGTGCCGACAGAATGCCTGTAAAGACTATGCTTGGATTTTTGAGAGAGGCCAGAAATTCCCCCCATGGATGGTAATGCCATTCAGAGAACAAAAAGACTCTGGTATATGTTGCCTAACACCCTGTCCAGCATCAAGGTCTGAGCATCCATCATTACGATGCTAGAGGCAGCTGGCATCCCACACCATGAAACAGAACATTAACATCCACCAAGGATGCCTGGCTTCATTCTCTCCTCCATCACTATCCTATCAATTTCTTTCCCTTTATTATTTCTTTCTTTGTTTATGAGTTTTAAAAAGGCCTTCTGCACCTCAAGGGAGGCTTGGATAGATATTCATATTTTAACAAAATTCTACACCAATGGTGATAGTGAATTTTCTGTTATCAAGGAAGTGTATTACAACATATCTGAAAATTTCAGTGGTTTCTTGTTGCCAAAGAAGAGAGTTCAATTTCCTTTACATCATTTAAGCACCACTCTTCTAGACTTCGTCCTAGGTTTTCAGCTTACCATTCACTCCTCTACTTTATCCTGCTCTTGCTTTAGCCAATTATAATTTTTAAAAACTACTTTAGATGACGGCTGGGATTTTATAGCCTTGATCATCTTGGTTCACACTCTTGCTGCAACCAGAATGTCCATCCATCATTACTGCTTGTTGACATCATCTTTATCTTTTAAATTGCAGCCTAAATGCTTCTTCCTTCACAAGACCATAAATGAGTCCCCAGCAGAAGTAATCTTCCTTCTATTTATTTCCTTAACATTCCGCTTAACATTCAATGATTTGAGTATGCATTTTGCCTTCCTCCAATAGACTCTAAGCTTATTGAAAATAACGGCTGTGTTTTATTCCTTTTTCTATTTCCCCTAGTGCCTAGCACAGAATCTTTCAGAGTAGACACTCAGTGACAGCTGAATCATCATTGTTGGTTTTATTTTACATTCAAAATTTAATTTTTACCCAAGAAACCAAGGGGAATTAAATACAGAAACGACACCCCTCTTGGTAGACTTGTGGATTCAGGGATGCTAAGAATATATGAAGTTCCCTTTGACTCTTTTGACTGATATGATGGAATAAAACTGGGGCAAACACTTCATAGTCCTGTTTAGTATTAGTATATTCTAACTATGCTTTGAAAGTAATTATGTTCTTCTAGACCTGGAATTTAGTAAGTTAGTAACTTAAAGCAGGTTGAGTCAGAAGCAAGTTGTAAATTTTAGAGGGGAGCTTCAGGGCTTAGGTGTAAAGAAAATTCCTCCTTTCTGATTGAGAATGTAATTACAAAGATCCACACACAAATACACAGAAAGACCATAATCTTCAGCCTTTTGGGGCTTCTGCCAAGTTGCATGAAAGAGAAAAGTTGAGTTCTAAAAGGAGGCAGGGGATAAAAAGCTTCTGGGGAATCAGAGAGGAAAAGTGAGCCTGGGAGGGTGAGAGAGAGACAATAATTGGTGGTTCTCATTGAAGGGAGCCAGAGGGACCCAAAGAAGCCATAAAAGACACACGCCCTAAAAGAATTTCAACACCAGTGGAGGCTGGTTAGAGACCAAGGAGCCAGCTGCCCACTTTTACTTAGGGATTCTCATTTCTTTATCATTGGCCTAGAAAAATGCCTTTTCCAAGACAACATCCTTTCATGTTTATTGCTAGCCTTTTTATGAGTGTTCTTTTTATGCACCTATTGGATATCCTAAACTTCCCTTCCAAAGAACATAATGTGAAAATGACTGGACTATCTCCAGAATTTAGATGAGTATAGGAACAAAAAGTGAGAAAGAAAAACCATCTGTGATAATATTTTCAAGGTCCCATATTTAACTTTTCCTCATAATGACATATCAAGTGTGTAATGGAAGTTGAATCAGTGCTTCTCGTAATATACAAACACATACTGAGTATTCTGCTGTGAAAACACAGCAATGACCCTGCTGACAGGGAGGATGCTTTGTGACCAGAAAAAAACCTTGTGGTTAGAAATATTGATTCTAGAGGCATAAATACAAAAGGAGAAATATGGATCCATTCCAGAATGTCACAAAAGGTAGTGCACTCTGATCCAAAATCTCCAAGATGAACCCAGTTGTTCTAATATTTCGATGCTTTCAAGAGTATCATTAAGCCCAGAGGGGTGGCTCATGCCTGTAATCCCAGCACTTTGGGAGGCTGAGGTGGGTGGATCCCCTGAGGTCAGGAGTTCGAGATCAGCCTGGCCAACATGGTGAAATTCCATCTCTAATAAAAATATAAAAATTAGCCAGGCCTGGTGGCACGTGCCTGTAATCCTAGCTACTTGGGAGGCTGAGGAACAACAACTGCTTGAACCCAGGAGGCAGAGTTTGCAGTGAGTCTACATTGTGCCACTGTACTCCAGCCTGGGCGACAGAGTGAGACTCTGTCTTGAAAAAAAAAAAAAGAGTATCATTAAATACTAATATACACATATACTCATAGAAGGATCCTAACATTGAAATCAATACCCTTCCTCTCTTTTTAGAGGGAGGATGCAATAACTTGGCTGATGGACACTGAATGCTCCTTTCAGCCAGTATGAGTTCCTTTTACCTATTTCAGATATCTCAGGATATGGAAGATTTGTTGAGAATATACGCTTATAATTAGTAATACCAATCCTCCTGATTTTCTGTGGAATCTCTAGATGTCAGTTATCCACAGCTATAGACACACACAATTTCATGTCATGAGAAGGAGGCCTCTAGAAGCTTGTGGTCTAATTTAAGGGAAAGGTGATTCTTATAACAATATCTTAAAATATTAATACAATGTAGCAGATGCTAATTTGGAAATGCAAGTAAGTGCTGGGCAGCCACGATGTTATGGATGTTATGAACAAAGTACATATTCAGAGTTAGTCTAACTCTCACCTCTACCACTTAGAAACCTTGGGGTCTGGGCTGGGGGTGGTAGCTCATGCCTGTAATCCCAGCTCTTTGGGAGGCCGAGGTGGGTGGATCACCTGAGGTCAGGGGTTCAAGATGAGCCTGGCCAACGTAGTGAAACCCTGTCTCTACTAAAAAATATAAAAATTTAGCCGAGTGTGGTGGTGTGCCCCTGTAATTCCAACTACTCAGGAGGTTGAGGCAGGGAGAATTGCTTGAACCTGGAGGTTGCAGTCAGCCAAGATCGCACCACTGCACTCCAGCCTGGGCGACAGAGTGAGACTCTCTCAAAACAAACAAACAACAACAACAACAAAAACAAACTTCAGGTCTTAGTTAAGTTTCTCAACTCTTGAAGGCTTTGTTTCCTCATCTGTAGAATGTAAATGGTAACAATCCTTACTTCACAGGGAAATGATTAAGTATTTGATGGCTTATAACATGGATAAAGCATACAACAGATGATCAATAAATAGTAACTGTTGTTGCACTGGAGCAGCTGAAACATAGTAGAGATGACTGTGGGGCAGGAGCATTTGGAGGCTGAGCTGGGTCCAAGTTGACTGAGATGGGGAAGCAAACAAAGGGCATCCCGGAAGATTTCCTGGAAAAGGATAACTGCATAGCAGTGTAGAAGGCCAGAATATCAATCAAATGTCTGGAATTGAGAGTAGAACTTCTGGTGGGAATGGAAGCTTTGAACAGAAAATAAGTCAGGATTCTAACCCAGAACTTAACTCTGCCCATTTTGCCTTCCTGTACTGCTGGATTTCAGTTAGAGATGTGTTGTCCGCATTTGATGTCCAGATGTTTAATACCCTGGAACACAGCTCAATTCATCACGAATGAATGAGCAAGTTGAACTATGGGGCACCTGGATTTGTTGTAAGGGGAATTATAGAGGAAAGAGAAGAGGGTTGAAAATGGCATTAAGCTGTGTCTGCATTTACAGCTCAGGCTTGGAGTCAGGAAGCCTAGGTTACATTTTCAGCTCTACTTCTTACAAGCAACTCTCTGAGCCTTAATTTTTACATTCTTGAAATGGCAATATATACCTACCTCATAAAGCTTTGAAAATCAAAGATAATATAGATGAATACATTTAATGACTAATGCAATTTACAAGTATTAGTGTTATGGAGGATCTGGGAGAAATAAGAGGAATCATGGAAGGCTGCATCGAACAACAACTACCTCAACAAAACCAGACTCATAGTGCATGGTGTCTTGGATGCTGAGATAGAAGAGTTACAAAGAAGACAGAATACAAAAGGGTTAAAACTGCTGAGAAAAAGTTGGTGATTAGCAGATCTTTGGTGACCTTGGAGAGAATGGTTTCTGTTGAGAGATGGGGACAGAAGCTAGATTTTATGAGATTAAGGAGAAAGTGGGTGGTAAGGAAATGGGGAGTGGGATTGAAGACCACTTAATTAAGAAGTTTACAGTGAAAGGAAGGAAAAAAAATGGGATGGTAGCTTGAGGGAGCATCTTAAATTATTACCGCTCTTATGAAAATAGACATTTTAACAGGGATCAGCTCCTTAAACTGGAGGGATTAAGTGCTGTTGGTGGAATTTCAGTCAGCCAGAAGGTAGGGGAGAAATTTCTTCTTTGACACTTTGAGTACTTTCCAGAATTTTGAAATCACACCATGAATAGGCATTTGCCTGTTCTGCCTGAATGTTAAACTGATCCTATAGAACTACAGAATTAGGGTCCCTCCTGTCATCAACTTTCATTATTATACATTTTCGTACCATTTTAACGGTACTTTCAAATGCAATGGTTTGCTCAAAATGATGATGCTGTGCAGGAGGTTCTGCAGAAATGGGAAGAAAAGCCCATGTTTCTAAAAGGTCAACTTCTCTTAGGTGCAGATTCCAAAACACCGAACTGTATTAGGAAGTCGAGGGGAAAAAGCATCTGAGTTATGCATACCTGTCGTAGTATTCATAAAGTCTAGTCCATAGAAAAAGAGGTAACGCTTCTCTTAAACTTCTTCAACTAAACATTTACATTCCCTGATCATCTTGGCTTTTGCCAACTGAACACCATTATCCCCCAGAACACACCATCTTCACTCCAGTCTTTAGCCTCCTCAGGGCCCCCTCCAACTCACACCAGCCTTTTCTCTTTTCTACACCTGAGTTCATCCCGCCCTCCCAGTAACCCCTCTTCCTCCCCTCCTCCTCTTGTCCCATCACAGTTTTATCCATCTACAAAACTTAGTTCTATTCCCATTTACTTGCAAAGGTTGTTTTGACAACTTTCCCCCTTATGGGATTTTTCTTCTCTAAAATCCTACAGATTGACAGTCTGTACCACAAAAGTTAGCCTTTACTCGCACATGGTTTTATTTTGTGTCTGAGTTGTTCCATGCCTGGTAGCCTTATTTCCTTAGCCCATTTTCAGTTTCTTGACTGCAGGTACCATTTATTCTCATTCTACGTCTCCCAAATTCCTGTTCAGTTTTTATGTACTTAGTAGACGCATTTCTATATATTGATTTGAAGGTGGTCTAAGGCACAGGCTTAAGTTTAAACATCGGGGCTGATTGGGAAACAGTGAACTCAACATCTTGTAATGATGCCCCCTTTGGTGAAAACTTCTTGCCGTGCCGAGATTAGTGTGAAGGGCAGCAGAAGGTGATGCTGATGACTAGGAATAGGAAGATGGATTTGTAAGTAATGAGGGACAGTTGCCACTTTGAATCCTGAGATACCAGGCAGGGCACCCAACTTGAGTATGGAAGGCTAGAATTTGCAGACTGACCAATGCATCCTCCTTTTATGCACTACATGCCTGCCCTTCATGCCAGAGATATTACATATTGATTTCTAGTGTGCACAAATGTAAAAGAATCTGGTTGTTTAGAATATAGCACAGAAATACCGAGTTCCTTCCAGTCCATCTGATAGCCCCATGACAATCCTCTCTTTTTCCTACCTCTTTTCTCTTCTCCCCACAGCCCTGGAGAAAAAGTCAAGTTAAGATCAAGATTTGATGTCATGTTTCATATTTTTCCATGTGTTTTACAAGGTCTAGCATTAGTTATTCCTGAAAACATTCCCATTAGAAGGTGAGGTGATGCTATTAAACTCATTCTACTTTATAGCTCTGGAAGCAGAGGGACAGAAAGGTTAAGTGGCTTGGCAGAGTTGCCCAGCAATTTGAAGGCAGAGATGTGCTTTAACTCCTGAGTGTCCTGCCTGCTGTTTAGACTGCCTGATGGGATCCTACAGAGAATGCTCAAGTGCCAAAGAATTTTCCATGTCCATGACTAGGGGGCATTTAGAATAACCCAAGGAGATAGAACCATGCATTAGCATGCAACTCGCAAACAGGTATAATTGATGGTCACTTAAATACCGAACATGTGAATGGATGAAATGGATGAAATCGTAAGAAAAAGAGTTTTAAGTCTAAATCTGACAGAGGGAAGGGTATGAATGGATCGGCACACAGCAGACTCTCAACAAATGATGTAGAATGTTGCAGCAAAGGACTCAAAGTTTGGAAGCCTCGTTTTCCCCTGTTCTCTAGCAGGAAGCCCCTGCCTGAGTCGACAAGGCTTTAATGTGCTAGCCTTGGACGCGTTAGTATTCTAACTCTGTCTCTTCCTTTATGGCTTTTCATGACTCTATCTGATGACAAAGCGGCTCTTTGCCATTTAAAGGTCGAATGCCAGTAATAGAGAGATGGCATTTTATCATCAGATGAGTGCAAGCAGAAGGGAGATGAAAACTTGGTGAATTGTGCCAAGTGCAATCATATCCAAGGATTGAGATTCCCTGAAAACGTGTAATGTACCTTCAATTAACCTTTTACAAATACCTGGTCACAGAGACCGATTTATTTGAAGGTTGGTAGCTGTGTTTGGAAAGCAGTTATTTCCTGCTGAGATGGAGGAAGAGTATGATTTTATTCCATATCTGGTTCCCCAAAATAGAAATTCCCCCAAATCTCCCAGCGATAAAGAAAAGATGCCTCTGATATCCCTGAGCACAGAGTCCAGGCTGTCAGGGGCCATGCTGGTGGGATCTTCTACCAGCAGAAGATCCCCAGCCAGTGGGATCTTCCAGTCTATTGGAGAAATAAGATTTTTAAGTATTAGTTTTCTTGAATAATTTTAAAGGGAAATATATATTTATATGTTACAGAATAGAATATTAATAATTACAATAGTAAAGACAATACAGCTTTATGTTGAAGGCTATTTTATAACTTAAAAACCTTCTACATATCTAGTCTCTTTTAAAGTCTTTTGAGAAAGTATTATTTATATGTGCCTAGAGAGGCCGAATGAATGACTCAGCGTCACCCAGATTCTAAGTGGCAGAGTTGGGATTTTGAGTTACAAGGGTTTTTAATCCAGTCCTCTTTCTGCCATTGCAATGACCTCCCAGAATCATTAACAGAAGGAAGGATTTGGCTCTGCAAAAAGAAGAAAGGCCTCCTTCTTGCCTTAGAGGGTAAATTCCAAGCAATTCAGTCATAATCAAGAGGATCTGAATGTGCCTGTTTTTCTCTGTTTCTCATCCTTCATTCCCTAAAAAAAAAGAGTCAGAAATCTAGACCTTCATTAAGATACAGTCATGAGTCCCATTGGAAACTCGAATTGGAGCAGTATCACAAACAAAACCAGTCCCAGGGGGACTCTTACCATGTGCCCGGAACTTTTCTTACTATCCTGTCATTTGTTGCAGCACTCGACGCTCACAACAATCATGGAAGATAGGTATTATTTTCCCTAATTTATGAGTGAGGAATGTGAAACTCAAAGTGGTAATAATCCCTCCAAGATCACTTAGCTGGTAGATGGTGGGGCCTGGACAGAAACTCAAGTTGGCCAGTCCTCAAAGTCTCTGCCATTGTCGAGCACAGATTCACAGGAAGGCAGGAAGTGAGCTGACATGGGCCAGACAGATGGAGGGGGCAGAGGTTAAAACCAGCAGCCAGGAGTGGGTCAACCTACCTGGCCAGTGGCCATCCCAGTACAGTATGACCCTCAAGGCCCCTTGGGCTTTGTCTTTTTGGGGCCCAAAGAGCCGTTTTAAAGAAAGATTTGGAACTCCCATGGTAAGAACGTGAAATTAGGTCTCTGGAAAAGAACAGGACGACACACTTGTTCAAAGTTCAAGTCTAAAAAACTAATAAATCATATACAAGGAATAGAAAGCCTGTTTCTTCACCTATAAAATGGGAGTAAGAGGACTACCATACAGCACTGTTGTAAGGCTCAAAACATATCAAGAATGAAAGGCCTTTGAAACTCTAATGCAGCCTATTAATATCTTCATTGTTTGTAATCCACAAATTTTTTCCACCCTTCTTTTATTGTTCATTTTGTAGTCAGTATAAGGGGAGCAGGAAGAGAGTGCTTGGAGCCAAAGAGTATTATTAGAAATGCTTATCTTGTTCATAAAACCCTAGTGGCGACAATAGGGAGCATTTCCTCTCTGCGAGTTCCCTTTAATTCCAAAGCCCTCAACATCTTAGGAAGCTTTGTTCAGGGCAAACCCTCAACACTGAAGTCATTAGGCCTATAATTTACCCCCCACTAGAACATGAGAAAATGTAATCAAATAAACATTATTGTTTTTCCTTCCTTTCTTAGCAAATTACCACCTTCCGCTTCTCTCTTCTCCCAAGCTCTACTAGCTGGGCAAGTCTGGAACTGATCTCTCGGCAGAAAAACCTTTTAAATCAAGACGTTGCCATGTGTGAGAAGTTCTCCTGTCCTTGAGGCCAGAAACCCCCTTCAGAAATCAGGAAACAAATTCCAGTTTGGCTCCAACTGAAGATACTCAATTGGGTTATTAAATTCTACATAGTAATTTACATGTGTGTTGTAAAATATAAATTGCCCAAACAAAATGCATCCTAATGCCACTGGGACAAAGACTTAATACCTTCCCTCCCCCTAAGGGAATTCTACACAATTGCACCTTTAGAGTCTGTGCTATGTATGGAGAGTTAGGAGGAAGAAAATGAGGGAGAAAGCAAGAAAAAGAAGCGAAGGAAAGAAAGAAAAGATAGGAAAGAACAATTGTAGAGGGCTTGTGTTTTCTGCACACAAGACATTATATGGTGTGTGTGTGTGTGTGTGTGTGTGTGCGTGTGTTATTCCTAAATATATACCAGTATGCCCCATGGTTGTAGACAATTGTTCACATACGTGAATACTCCCAGATACATCAATGCTTTCTTTAATAGCCATAATGAGTACAGATTTAACCAGAGACCAAGTCTGGGAAACAAGTTAACAAGTGAGTGATGTGCTACAGAGATTTTTGAGGTCCTGCTTTGAGAACTTAGTTTTGTTGAGATGCCAAGGCAAGTAAGAGCATTTAACAAGCGTGTTTCCTTTTTTCTTTGTTCTTTTCTTTCCCTGTCTTCCTTCCTTTCTTCCTGTCTTTTCCTATCCTTATTTCTTTCCATCCTTTTTTAACATCCATTATTCAATAAACAGAGAAATGAGGCCACGTGCTGTGGTTCACGCATGTAATCCCAGCACTTTGGGAGACCGAGGCTAGTGGATCACCTGAGGTCAGTAGTTCGAGACAAGCCTGGCCAACATAGTTAAACCCCGTCTCTACTAAAAATACAAAAATTAGCCAGATGTGGTGGCACATGCCTGTAGTCCCAGCTACTCGGGAGGCTGAGGCAGGAGAATTGCTTGAACCCGGGAGGAAGAGGTTGCAGTGAGCCAAGACCATGCCATTGCACCCCAGCCTGGGTGACAGAGTAAGACTCCGTCTCAAAACCAAACAAAACAAAACAAAAAGAGTGAAATTATTATCTAAATACTTCACCTATTACATTCAGAGCCACTGTGGTGGCTAATACTGAGTGCCAACGTGATTGAATTGGAGGATGCAAAGTATTGATCCTGGGTTTATTTTTGAGGATGTTGCCAAAGGAGATTAACATTTGAGTCACCAGGCTGGGGAAGGCAGACCCACCAATCTTGGTGGGCACCATCTAATCAGCTGCGAGTGAATATAAAGCAGGCAAAAAACATGAAAAGGTTAGACTGGCCTAGCCTCCCAGCCTACATCCTTTTCCCGTGGTGGGTGCTTCCTGCCCTCAAACATCGGACTCCAAGTTCTTCAGTTTTGGGACTCAGACTGGCTGTCCTTGCTCCTCAGCTTGCAGACAGCCTATTGTGAGACCCTGTGATTGTGTGAATTAATACTTAATAAACTCCTATATATATATGGGATATATATATATGAGATATCATATGCATGTATCTATCTATCTATATATATCCTATTAGTTCCATCTCTCTAGAGAATCCTGACTAATACAGCCACACAATTGTACATTCAAAGTTTGTCTATTTCTACTTTAAAATGGCTAAGATAGGAGATCTATTTTAGTAAGTTTCTCACTTCCTAATTCTTCACCTTTGCTTTTCTGTACAACATAGGGCAAAGGATTAGCTGTCATCATTTTTTAGTGCTCTGAGGCAAACCTTCCAGGGCAGCTTGTCCAGAATCCCACAAACACACCAGGTGATTTAGCTGTGATTCCAACACTTCCGTCCTAGCCATATAGATCTGAATGACCTGAAATTTCCACTTGGCTAGACAAAAAGTATGTATTCTACTCTCCTGGAATGGTGGAATAGCAGATGACCAGATTTGCACTTATAATTCATGTAGGGAGATAAAACCTACCTACATACTCAAATTACATAACTTTAATGTGACCCTGGGCTGGTATTTTTCACAAATTATCTCACTTAATTTTCCCCAAAGCTCCATGAGGTGGATATTAATAGCTGTATTTACAAATGAAGAAACAGAGGTTCAAACAAGGTGGTTTGCTGCTGATGGTATAGCTAGTCAGTATTTGTGTCTGGAACATAGTATGTGCTCAATATTTGCTAAATGAACGAATGATCAAAAAAAAGGCAAGTCTTCCTGATTCAGAAACCTATGTCATTTTTCAGTGACACCATGATGCCTTGATGAATTTTTAATGTAAAATTGTGTGGTTCTGATGATAAGTATTGCAGGCATGTAGTCGAGTGTGTCATCGTTTGTTGAATAAACCATCTATTCCCCACAATTTTGAAAAAACATCTTTATTACATGCTAAATTATCATCCAGTAAACAACCACGTGTTAAGAAACTACAGTGCAATGGTATTAACCACTGGAGCTTTAAAGATGACTTCTGACTGCTGGAATTGTATATCCTGGTAAGGGGTGTGATTTTTAACAATGCATTAGGTATTGGAATCAAATTACTGTGGGATGGGACTGGGGTACAGCAGGACTATAATGCATGCACATCTTGGCTGGGCTTCACCTATGTAGAGGTAGTCTATATAGGTAACATATAGACTCTACCCATATCTCTCATCTGGGTCACTCCCTGCCATTCTTCCAAACCCTATGTCTACACAGGCCAGCCTGAGAATCACTGCCAATGAAGCAAACTTCCAAGGCAGCTTGTCCAGAATCCCACAGCCACTGTCAGTACTTCTTAGGCTCCCCTGTGTAGGTACACGGTGTAGAAGACTGGCAGGGAGTAATTCGGACAGGCATGATCAAGACCCATGGTTTCTGAGCTATTCCAAGTGATAGCTCCCACTTCCAATACGGAGAATGCTGTAGACCAATGCTTCCCCAACTTTATGTGCACAAAAACCACATGGTATCTTGTAAATTTAGATCCTGATTCAGTCAGTCTGGAGGAGAGCTGAGATTTTGCATTTCCAGCAAGCTCCCAGGTGATGTAGATGCTGCTGGAACATGGGTCACACTTTGAGTAGCAAGGCCATGGATGGCTAAACACAGAAAATCATTCAACCATACCCTGTCATTTTATTGGCATTTGTTTGAGTTTGTTTCAGGGGTGCAAAGTATCAGCTCAGTAATAATCTTTGCTTTGTAACATATGTTATCACTGATTCAGGCATAGCCTGCCTTTCTTTTTTCCTCCCTTTTATTCTTCCTTTATTCATTTCTTTCTTAACTTATAATAATACAATAAGCATCCATGATCCCATCCTCCCAGCACAAACTAGGATATGAGCAGTAGCCTACAAATAGCCATGTGATTCTCCAGTCTTTACTTTCCCCCACCTGAGGTAGCCATCATCCTGAATCCTGCATTCATTATGGCCTTCCTATCTTTTTTTATGCAGATTTATTGTACCTATATGTAATTCTAAGATTACTATAAATATGTATAAATATATACACTTATAGCTTTATAAAAAGGATACCAAGCTATATGTAATCTTTATGGACTCACAATTTTTACTTAATAATATATTGCTAAGATACATCCAGATTGTTGAAGGTTGCTATAGTCATAAATTTTGGTAGTTGTATAATATTCCATTGCATCAATATAGCATTTTATTCATCTACTTTCTCTTAATGGGTGTTTGCATTATTTCCTTGTTGTTGTTTTGCTATGGTAAACAGTGCCACTAAGAACTTAAGAACTTGTTTATTTCTGCTGCATGCTTGATTCTCTTACATGTACTCCTAAGAGCGGAACTGGTGAGTTATTTGGTACATAATATTTTTGACTTTGGGAACTAATGTCTCAAAATAATTGTACCTCATGGAACTCAAGGAGCTATATTTTTTTTCCAACACTTGGTACTATTAGTCTTATAAATTGGAATTATTAGTCTTATAAATTTTTGCCAATCTAGTGAGTATAAGGTGATAACCTACTATACTCTTGACTAGCATTTCCCTGCTCACTAATGATGTCAAACATCTTCAACATATTTATTGGTTATGTGTAAAATTTCTACTTATGACTTTTGTCCATCCTTCTATTTTACTTTCTTATTACTTATTTGATTAGTTATTTATTCTTTTTAAAAATAGTGACAGGCTCTTGCTATGTTGCCCACGCTGGTCTCAAACTCCTAGGCTCAAGCAATCCTGCTGCATAGGCCTCCCAAAGTGCTGGGATTACAAGTGTGAGCCACCACACCCAGCCAGTTATTTATTCTTGATACTAATGTTTTGTTTCTGTGTTTTGCAAATATTTTCCCATAGTTTGTAAATAATTGTTTTCCTTTTAAATCATCTTTTAGTGTACAATGCTTTTTTAAGTTAGTCAAATTTTCCAGTCTTCTATGCTGTATGATTTTTATGCCTTATTTTTAAAAATTATGTTTATCCCAAGGTCAAAATAATGTTTATTCATATTATAATTTCCACTAAGTATTTTAAAGTTTTATTTTGTCGTTTGAACCCTTGAGCTATTTCAGGTTGACTTATGTATATGGTGTGAGGTAGGGATGCATTATTATTATTATTAGTATTATTATTATTTTTTAATTGGATAATAAGTTTTTTCTCCACCCTTTCATCACTAATTTGACATGTCACCACCCTTAATACCAAAACAGCATGCTTATGTGGGCTGTTTTTTCCAAGGGACCCAAGAGGAGTCATACTCGTCCATGCCTCTGGTAACAAGCCTGCTTGCCACAGACCTGACTACAGATCCTGAAGTGGCTCTGACCTGATTCCATCCCCACTATATTGCCAGTCTGGTATGAACCCTGCCCTCACAGGAACCTGGGAGGAGCCATTTATATCTGTGCTCTCAGTTACAGGCCCACTGGGCTGTGGACCTGACTGCAAATCCTGAAGCTGCCCTTTGATCTGGATCCAGCCCTCCTCTCAGTCCTACCCACCAAAGAACCCACTGATGCCCATTGTCCCCCTGGTAATAGGCCTGCCAAACTCAGTCCTGGCTATAGACCCTGAAGTTTTCCTGATTCTCAGTTCCAGCCCTACTCTTCTGTAGTCCAGGAACAGTCCTGTCTGTTCAGGGAACTGGTGGGACATATGCACATCTAAGCCCACAGAGCCAGGCTGCTGATATTGGTCTTGACTCTGGAACCTGAAGCAGCTTTGTGACCCACATCCAGCTCTGCTCTACCACAATGACAGAGGCAATCCTACCCATCCAGGGACCCACACAGGGACTTATCAGGAACCATACCCTTCTGTGCCCCTAGTAATAGGTCCACTGTCTGCAGACTCAACTGTATACCTGGAAACAGCCCCATGACTGGCTCCAGCCCCGCTTGCCCATGGTCCTTGAGACAGCCTTATCCACTTGGGATCTGGAAGGAATCATGCCTGCACAAGACTCCAAATACATGCTTGCCAAATGTGAAAGCAACTATGTACTGTGCAACAGCCATGTGGCCCAGCTTTAGCCATGTTCAATTCTGGGAGGCAGTCTCATCAGTCCAGGGACCTGGTAGGAGGAGGCTTTACCACTAAAACCAGTCTGTAAAGACAGGAAGTGCTGTTTGTTCTCTCAAATGCATAAACATCAAATGAAGGCTATACATACCATGAAGAATCAGGAAATCATGACACTACCAAAGGAAACTAATGAAGCTCCAGTAACCAACACCCCAAAATGGAGACCTATGAATTGACTAACAAAGAATTTAAAATGATTGTCTTAAGAAAGATCAGAAAGCTATGAGACAGCACAGATAGAAAACACTCAGTGAAATAAGGGAAACAATACGTGAACAAAATTAGGTTCAACAAATATATAGAAATTAAAAAGAACCAATTAGAAATTCTGGAGATGAAGAATGCAGTGAATAAAATTTAAAATGCAATAAAGAACATCAGCAGCAGACTTCACCTAGCAGAAGAAAGAATTTGTGAAGTCAAAGACAGATCATTTAAAATTATCTAGTCAGAGGAGAAGAAAGAAGAAAAAGAATGAAAAAATGAACAAAGCCTATGGGATTTATGGAACACCATTAAGAGAACTAATATATGCATTACAGAATTCCTTGAAAAATCAGAGAGAGAAAGGGGTACAAAAATCTCATAATAGAAATAATGCTTGAAAATTTCTCAAATCTGTGAAAGATGAACATCTGGATACACGAAGCTCAAGGTTCAACAGATTTGACTCAAAAAGAACTTCACCAAAATGCATTATAATCATGTTGTCAAAAATCAAAGACAAATAATTTTGAAAGCAACAAGAAAAAGAAAACCATCACATAAAGGAGAGCCCCCACGAGGCTATCAGCAGATTTCTCAGCAGAAATCTTGCAATAGAAAAGAGAGTGGAATGATATATTCAAAGTGCTAAAAGAAAATAAAATGCCAACCAAGAATATTTTATCTGGCAAAGTTGTCCTTCAAAAATAAAAGATAAAGAATCCCAGACCAAAAAAAAAGCTAAGGGAGGTCATCACCTCTATATCTGCCTTATAAGAAATGCTAGAAGATGGCCGAATAGGAACAGCTCAGGTCTACAGCTCCCAGTGTGAGCGACGCAGAAGACAGGTGATTTCTGCATTTCCATCTGAGGAACGCAGTTCCTCACCAGCAACAGAACAAAGCTGGACGGAGAATGACTTTGACGAGCTGAGAGAAGAAGGCTTCAGACAATCAAATTACTCCGAGCTATGGGAGGATATTCAAACTAAAGGCAAAGAAGTTGAAAACTTTGAAAAAAATTTAGAAGAATGTATAACTAGAATAACCAATACAGAGAAGTTCTTAAAGGAGCTGATGGAGCTGAAAACCAAGGCTCGAGAACTACGTGAAGAATGCAGAAGCCTCAGGAGCCGATGCGATCAAATGGAAGAAAGGGTATCAGCCATGGAAGATGAAATGAATGAAATGAAGTGAGAAGGGAAGTTTAGAGAAAAAAGAATAAAAAGAAATGAGCAAAGCCTCCAAGAAATGTGGGACTATGTGAAAAGACCAAATCTACGTCTGATTGGTGTACCTGAAAGTGACGGGGAGAATGGAACCAAGTTGGAAAACACTGCAGGATATTATCCAGGAGAACTTCCCCAATCTAGCAAGGCAGGCCAACATTCAGATTCAGGAAATACAGAGAACGCCACAAAGATACTCCTCGAGAAGAGCAACTCCAAGACACATAATTGTCAGATTCACCAAAGTTGAAATGAAGGAAAAAATGTTAAGAGCAGCCAGAGAGAAAGGTCGGGTTACCCTCAAAAGGAAGCCCATCAGACTAACAGCGGATCTCTCGGCAGAAACCCTACAAGCCAGAAGAGAGTGGGGGCCAATATTCAACATTCTTAAAGAAAAGAATTTTCAACCCAGAATTTCATATCCAGCCAAACTAAGCTTCATAAGTGAACGAGAAATAAAATACTTTACAGACAAGCAAATGCTGAGGGATTTTGTCACCACCAGGCCTGCCCTAAAAGAGCTCCTGAAGGAAGCACTAAACACGGAAAGGCACAACTGGTACCAGCCACTGCAAAATCATGCCAAAATGTAAAGACCATCGAGACTAGGAAGAGACTGCATCAATGAATGAGCAAAATAACCAGCTAACATCATAACGACAGGATCAAATTCACACATAACAATATTAACTTTAAATGTAGATGGACTAAATGCTCCAATTAAAAGACACAGACTGGCAAATTGGATAAAGACTCAAGATTCATCAGTGTGCTGTATTCGGGAAACCCATCTCATGTGCAGAGACACACATAGGCTCAAAATAAAAGGATGGAGGAAGATCTACCAAGCAAATGGAAAACAAAAAAAGGCAGGGGTTGCAATCCTAGTCTCTGATAAAACAGACTTTAAACCAACAAAGATCAAAAGAGACAAAGAAGGCCGTTACATAATGGTAAAGGGATTAATTCAACAAGAAGAGCTAACTATCCTAAATATATATGCACCCAATACAGGAGCACCCAGATTCATAAAGCAAGTCCTGAGTGACCTACAAAGAGACTTAGACTCCCACACATTAATAATGGGAGACTTTAACACCCCACTGTCAACATTAGACAGATCAACGAGACAGAATGTCAACAAGGATACCCAGGAATTGAACTCAGCTCTGCACCAAGCGGACCTAATAGACATCTACAGAACTCTCCACCCCAAATCAACAGAATATACATTTTTTTCAGCACCACACCACACCTATTCCAAAATTGACCACATACTTGGAAGTAAAGCTCTCCCCAGTAAATGTAAAAGAACAGAAATTATAACAAACTATCTCTCAGATCACAGTGCAATCAAGCTAGAACTCAGGATTAAGAATCTCACTCAAAACCACTCAACTACATGGAAACTGAACAACCTGCTCCTGAATGACTACTGGGTACATAACGAAATGAAGGCAGAAATAAAGATGTTCTTTGAAACCAACGAGAACCAAGACACAACATACCAGAATCTCTGGGATGCATTCAAAGCAGTGTGTAGAGGGAAATTTATAGCACTAAATGCCCATAAGAGAAAGCAGGAAAGATCCAAAATTGACACCCTAACATCACAATTAAAAGAACTAGAAAAGCAAGAGCAAACACATTCAAAAGCTAGCAGAAGGCAAGAAATAACTAAAATCAGAGCAGAACTGAAGGAAATAGAGACACAAAAAACCCTTCAAAAAATTAATGAATCCAGGAGCTGGTTTTTTGAAAGGATCAAGAAAATTGATAGACCGCTAGCAAGATTAATAAAGAAAAAAAGAGAGAAGAATCAAATAGATGCAATAAAAAATGATAAAGGGGATATCACCACCGATCCCACAGAAATACAAACTACCATCAGAGAATATTACAAACACCTCTACGCAAATAAACTAGAAAATCTAGAAGAAATGGATAAATTCCTTGACACATACACCCTCCCAAGACTAAACCAGGAAGAAGCTGAATCTCTGAATAGACCAATAACAGGAGCTGAAATTGTGGCAACAATCAACAGCTTACCAACCAAAAAAAGTCCAGGACCAGATGGGTTCACAGCCGAATTCTACCAGAGGTACAAGAAGGAGCTGGTACCATTCCTTCTGAAACTATTCCAAGCAATAGAAAAAGAGGGAATCCTCCCTAACTCATTTTATGAGGCCAGCATCATCCTGATACCAAAGCTGGGCAGAGACACAACCAAAAAAGAGAATTTTAGACCAATATCCTTGATGAACATTGATGCAAAAATCCTCAATAAAATACTGGCAAACAGAATCCAGCAGTACATCAAAAAGCTTATCCACCATGATCAAGTGGGCTTCATCCCTGGGATGCAAGGCTGGTTCAATATACGCAAATCAATAAATGTAATCCAGCATATAAACAGAACCAAAGACAAAAACCACATGATTATCTCAATAGATGCAGAAAAGGCCTTTGACAAAATTCAACAACCCTTCATGCTAAAAACTCTCAATAAATTAGGTATTGATGGGACGTATCTCAAAATAATAAGAGCTATCTATGACAAACCCACAGCCAATATCATACTGAATGGGCAAAAACTGGAAGCATTCCCTTTGAAAACGGGCACAAGACAGGGATGCCCTCTCTCACCACTTCTATTCAACATAGTGTTGGAAGTTCTGGCCAGAGCAATTAGGCAGGAGAAGGAAATCAAGGGTATTCAATTAGGAAAAGAGGAAGTCAAATTGTCCCTGTTTGCAGATGACATGATAGTATATCTAGAAAACCCCATTGTCTCAGCCCAAAATCTCCTTAAGCTGATAAGCAACTTCAGCAAAGTCTCAGGATACAAAATCAATGTACAAAAATCACAAGCATTCTTATACACCAATAACAGACAAACAGAGAGCCAAATCATGAGTGAACTCCCATTCACAATTGCTTCAAAGAGAATAAAATACCTAGGAATCCAACTTACAAGGGATGTGAAGGACCTCTTCAAGGAGAACTACAAACCACTGCTCAAGGAAATAAAAGAGGATACAAACAAATGGAAGAACATTCCATGCTCATGGGTAGGAAGAATCAATATCGTGAAAATGGCCATACTGCCCAAGGTAATTTACAGATTCAATGCCACCCTCATCAAGCTACCAATGACTTTCTTCACAGAATTGGAAAAAACTACTTTAAAGTTCATATGGAACCAAAAAAGAGCCCGCATCGCCAAGTCAATCCTAAGCCAAAAGAACAAAGCTGGAGGCATCACACTACCTGACTTCAAACTATACTACAAGGCTACAGTAACCAAAACAGCATGGTACTGGTACCAAAACAGAGATATAGATCAACGGAAGAGAACAGAGCCGTCAGAAATAACGCCACATATCTGCAACTATCTGATCTTTGACAAACCTGAGAAAAACAAGAAATGGGGAAAGGATTCCCTATTTAATAAATGATGCTGGGAAAACTGGCTAGCCATATGGAGAAAGCTGAAACTGGATCCCTTCCTTACACCTTATACAAAAATCAATTCAAGATGGATTAAAGACTTAAATGTTAGACCTAAAACCATAAAAACCCTAGAAGAAAACCTAGGCATTACCATTCAGGACATAGGCATGGGCAAAGACTTCATGTCTAAAACACCAAAAGCAATGGCAACAAAAGCCAAAATTGACAAATGGGATCTAATTAAACTAAAGAGCTTCTGCACAGCAAAGGAAACTACCACCAGAGTGAACAGGCAAACTACAAAATGGGAGAAAATTTTCGCAACCTACTCATCTGACAAAGGGCTAATATCCAGAATCTACAATAAACTCCAACAAATTTACAAGAAAAAAAACAAACAACCCCATCAAAAAGTGGGCGAAGGACAAAAAGTGGGCAAAGGACATGAACAGACACTTCTCAAAAGAAGACATTTATGCAGCCAAAAAACACATGAAAAAATGCTCACCATCACTGGCCATCAGAGAAATGCAAATCAAAACCACAATGAGATACCATCTCACACCAGTTAGAATGGCAATCATTAAAAAATCAGGAAACAACAGGTGCTGGAGAGGATGTGGAGAAATAGGAACACTTTTACACTGTTGGTGGGACTGTAAACTAGTTCAACCCTTGTGGAAGTCAGTGTGGCGATTCCTCAGGGATCTAGAACTAGAAATTCCATTTGACCCAGCCATCCCATTACTGGGTATATACCCAAAGGACTATAAATCATGCTGCTATAAAGACACACGCACACGTATGTTTATTGCGGCATTATTCACAATAGCAAAGACTTGGAACCAACCCAAATGTCCAACAATGATAGACTGGATTAAGAAAATGTGGCACATATACACCATGGAATACTATGCAGCCATAAAAAATGATGAGTTCATGTCCTTTGTAGGGACATGGATGAAATTGGAAATCATCATTCTCAGTAAACTATCGCAAGAACAAAAAACCAAACACCACATATTCTCACTCATAGGTGGGAATTGAACAATGAGAACACATGGACATAGGAAGGGGAACATCACACTTCGGGGACTGTTGTGGGGTGGGGGGAGGGGGGAGGGATAGCATTGGGAGATATACCTAATGCTAGATGATGAGTTAGTGGGTGCAGCGCACCAGCATGGCACATGTATACATATGTAACTTACCTGCACATTGCACACATGTACCATAAAACCTAAAGTATAATAATAATAAAAAAAAGAAAATGTAAAAAATAAAAAAAATAATAAAAATTAAAAAAAGATAAAAAACAAAAAAAAGAAACAAAAACAAACAAACAAAAAAAAATTATTCCAACCAACAATGGATCATTTGCTAAAATGGGAAAAGTTTGAGCCAGATTTAACAGGCATTATTTTATTCTTGATGCTGTTAGAGAGGTAGCTGTTTCTTTATTTTTCTAAACAAGTGTAGCCACTATTAGAAATACAACTGGATATGTAACTTCCAGGTCACCACGGGATAAATGAATGTGCTGTTTGATGTGCTTGTCACTATCTTAAGTGCACTGTGCATGTCCATTCATTAATCATAACAGTAATATGAAGTAGGAGCTATTGTTACTATTCCTATTTACAGATGTGGAAACTGAGGGAGGTTGACTTCCCAAGATCTTACAACTAGTAGGTGGAGAATTGGAATTCAAACCAAGCAGTCTGACTCAAAGTACGTGCCCTTAACCGATATATTGCAGATGTTTAAGCAACATTGGAAAAAATAACTGAAAAAAAAAGAAGAAAGAGGAGAGAAGGGGGGAAATTGAAAGAAAACAAAAAGAAAGCAAGCTGTAAGGAGGTGTTTTTAAATGCACAAAATAAATTAGTGATTACAAAAAAGAAAGAAGAGGGGGAGAAGTAGGAGAAGGAAAGGAGGGAGGATGAGGTCTTTAATTCCTCCAGTAAGAGATAAAAAAGATTGGATTTATTTAAAAATTCTATCTTGGCCGGGCATGGTGGCTCACACCTGTAATCCCAGCACTTTGGGAGGCCGAGGCAGGTGGATCACGAGGTCAGGAGATAGAAACCATCCTGGTTAACATGGTGAAACCCCGTCTCTACTAAAAATACAAAACATTAGCCGGGCGTGGTGGTGGGCACCTGTAGTCCCAGCTACTCAGGAGGCTGAGGCAGGAGAATGGCGTGAACCCGGGAGGCGGAGCTTGCAGTGAGCCGAGATTGTGCCTCTGCACTCCAGCCTGGGCGACAGAGCCAGACTCCGTCTCAAAAAAAAAAAAAAAAAAAAAAAAGTCTTAATTATATCTATGCAATTTCTACACTTTACCTGAAATGATGCAATGTTAACTCCAAGTAAACTGTGAAAGTTAAGAATCTATATTATAACTCCACAGACAACTACCAAAAATATAATGCAAAATTTCTAAAGAGCTAATACACGAATTAAAAAGGAATATTTAAAAATGTATTTAAACAATCTAAAAGAAGGTATAGAGGAGAAAAAAGGAACAACAACAATAAAAAACTCAGAGAGGATAAACAAAAAACAAATAATAAATTGATAGACTTCAATAAACTCCAATTAAGAGTCAGAATTTGTCAGAATGGTTAAAACAGCAAGACCTAACTAAGTAGAGATTATAAAAGACATACTAAGACATGGTTAGGCTAAAACTAAATGGATAAAAGTTGGCATACAGGGCACACGATAAGCACACAAAGACTGCATTGCCTGTACTGAATCAGAAAGAAGACTTCAAGAAAAAGAATTGCCAGTAATTAAGAGAAATATTGATGATAAAAGACTATTCCTCAGGAAGACATAGGAATCATTAATGGGTTTACACCTAATGACGAGCTTGAAACTACAAAAAACAAACATCGACAGAATTAAATTGAAGGAAGAAATAGATTATTTGGTAAAATACACCTAGGAAATTTTAACAGCATCTCTCAGCAATTGATAGGTTACCTAGACAAAAACAAAAACAAACAAACAAAAAAATCCCACGCAATCATAGAAAATGCATACAAAATCTGAGCAACCACCTCTCAGTCAAAATTTGTCATTCATTGGTTGCCATCTGCAGTGCCATGCTGCAAAGGATAAAGATGGTGAGTTCACACTCAAGAAGAAAGATTTTCAATTGATGCTGTCTGCCACGGACGTAGAGTACCAGGGAAGAAGAGGACCCCGGACCAGTGACTTCCTTAACCCTGGTTGTGCATTAGCATCACCTGGGGAGTCTTTTTTTTTTTTTGAGACGGAGTGCTGTGGCGCGATCTCGGCTCACTGCAAGCTCCGCCTCCTAGGGAGTCTTAAAAATATCAATCCCTGGGCCGGGCGCGGTGGCTCACGCCTGTAATTTCAGCATTTTGGGAGGCTGAGGCGGGCGAATCACGAGGTCAAGAGATTGAGACCATCCCGGCTAACATGATGAAACCCTGTCTCTACTAAAAATACAAAAAAAATTAGCCAGGCGTGGTGGCCGGCGCCTGTAGTCCCAGCTACTCCGGCAGCTGAGGCAGGAGAATGGCGTGAACCCAGGAGGCGGAGCTTGCAGTGAGCTGAGATGGCGCCACTGCACTCCAGCCTGGGCGACAGAGCGAGACTCCACTTAAAAAACAAAAAACAAACCAATCCCTGGACCTTTCACCTAGAGATTTTGCTGTAATTCATCTGTGGTGCGGCCCAAACATTGGTATTTTTCTAAACTCTCCAGATAATTCTAATTGGTAGTATAGGTTAGAAACCACTGTCCTAAACTGTGGGGAGGTTAACACTCCTATATTGATTAAAGAAATGTAAATTATGTAAAATATATATATATATGAACCTTAAATACATCATTTTATTAATAAATCTCATTTCTAGGGAAATAATCATTTACCCATATAATTTGCGTTCAAGAGTATTTTTTGCAGCTTAATTTATAATAGAAATAAATGGATTCATATACACATAGGGTGATTGATAGAAAGCTACATGTGTACAGAAAGATTTTTTTTCACTATTTCAATAGGTTTTTGGAGCACAGGTGGTGTTTGGTTACATAGATGTAGATAAATAATTGGGTGGATGGAAGGAAAGAGAGAAGAAAGGGGGAAGACCTAATTGTTTAATAATATGGAATTGGTTAAATAAATAAAATAAAAGTAAAATGGGTATTTCTTAATAAGATGATGTTGATGTCTGCTTCACATAAAATGTGGGCATAATAAGGTAAGTAAAGGGAATTAGGTTGCAAAGCATACATAAAATATTCCATTTTTGCAAAATATATGTGTACCCACAGAGAGAACAAGTCTTAAAGACTATGCTTCAAATTAATAACCATATTTATATAAAGTGGTGGTATTTTTGTGAATTTTAATGATGTTCTTTTTGTTTCTAATTTGTGTAAAAGGAGTACTCATCTTTGCGTATGTGTAATGAAACAAAACCTGGAGGTGGGGGAGTGGAACAAGAACTCTCCCTGATTACAGTCCTCACTCTGTAATGTGGACAGCCTTTCATCTAGGCAGCTCTAATCCTTGAAACTGGGTCAAATGGATTATCATTCACGCTAGTGAAGGAATTAAGAACTTAGCTCCCTGGAAGGGTGTGGAAACTGCTCCATTACCCTAGTGAAAAATAAACAAGGGAGGTTCCCTTTGATCCATGGGTGCCCAGTTCTTTCAGCCTTCCCTGGGTGGATCTGGAAGGCACCCATTAGAGAGGGTGAGGCCAGCTTGCACCCACCTGCTGTCCTTTCCAAGGTGTGGCTGGGAGTGTGGAAGCTGTCCAGATCTACCCCCAATTATCCTTCCACTCCAAAAAAGTTGATACACCTTCTTCCACTTGGAAGGCATCTGGGCAGGACCAACTGGAAGACATGGAAAGAAAGCAAAGTCTGTTTGGGACACTCCACTCCTCCCTTTCTGCCACACCACCTCTCCGCTTTCCTTCATGTTCCTTGCTTTAAGACCTCAGATCCTCAGATGTTCTCTCTTCTGCTGCAAGAAAAGTGATCTGAAAATCCTCATTCTCATTAAAGTATCAGTATTAGCATTCTGAAAGAAGAACAGAGAAATTATGTTCACAAAGAAATGACCTCTCCGATGGAAGAATTTCAAGCCCAACTTATAAGGAAGGGTGATAATGTTATGGGTCAAAGAAGCCTACAACGTCTGTGATTCTGGACTTGAAGTCTCAGCAAAAAAGAAGTGGGAAATGCCCTTGGAGTCCATTGCTATTGGGACATTGTTCTTTTTTTCTTTTTTTCACTATTTAAATAGGTTTCTGGAGCACAGGTGGTGTTTGGTTACATGGATAAGTTCTTTAGTGGTGATTTCTGAGATTTTGGTGCATTCATCACCCAAGCAATGTACACTGTACCCAATGTGTAGTCTCTTATCCCTTACCCCCTTCCACCCTTCCCCGTAAGTCCCCAAAGTCCACTGTATCATTTTTATGCCTTTGCATCCTCATAGCTTAGCTCCTACTTATAAGTGAGAATACATGATGTTTAGTTTTCCATTTCTGAATTACTTCACTTAGAATAATGGTCTCCAGCTCCATCCAGGTTGCTGCAAATACCATTATTTTGTTCCTTTTTATGGCTGAGTAGTATCCCTTGATTCCATGAGGTGTATATATATATATATATATATATATATATATATATATAAATATATTTATATATAATATATATGACATTTGTGATATATATATGTATACATATATCACATTTGTGATATATATGTATATGTATATCACATTTTCTTTATCTGCTCTTTGATGGGCATTTGGTCTGGTTCCACATTTTTGCAACTGTGAATTGTGCTGCTATAAACATACATGTGCAAGTGTCTTTTTCATATAATGACTTCTTTTCCTCTGGATAGATACCCAGTAGTGGGATTGCTGGATTAAATGATAGATCTACTTTTAGTTCTTTAAGGAATCTCCATACTGTTTTCCACAGGGGCTGTACTAGTTTACATTCCCACCAGCAGTGTAAAAGTGTTCCCTTTTCACCACATCCACACCAACATCTATTATTTTTTGATTTTTAAATTATGGCCATTCTTGCAGGAGTAAGGTGGTATCACATTGTGATTTTGATTTGCATTTCCCTGATAATTAGTAATGTTGAGCATTTTTTCATGTTGTCATTTGTATATCTTCTTTTGAGAATTGTCTATTCATGTCCTTAGCCCACTTTTGGATGGGATTATTTGTTTCTTTCTTACTGATTTGTTTGAGTTCCTTGTAGATTCTGGATATTAGTCATTTGTCAGATGCACAGTTTGCAAAGATTTTCTCCCAGTTTGTGGGTTATCTGTTTACTCTGCTGATTATTTCTTTTGCTGTGCAGAAGCTTTTTAGTTTAATTACGTTCCATCTATTTATCTTTGTTTTTGTTGAATTTGCTTTTGGGTTCTTGGTCATAAAATCTTTGCCTAAGCCAGTGTCTACAAAGGTTTTTCCGATGTTATCTTCTAGAATTTTAACGTTTTCAGGTCTTAGATGTAAGTCTTTGATCCATCCTGAGTTGATTTTTTTATAAGGTGGGAGATGATGATCCAGTTTCATTCTTCTACATGTTGCTTGCCAATTATCTGAGCACCATTTGTTGAATAGGGTGTCCTTTCCCCACTTTATATTTTTGTTTGCTTTGTCAAAAATCAGTTGGCTGTAAATATTTGGCTTTATTTCTGGGTTCTTTATTCTGTTCCATTGGTCTATGTGCTTATTTTTATGCCAGTTCCATGCTGTTTTGGTGACTACAGCCTTATAGTATAGTTTGAAGTTGGGTAATATGATGCCTCCAGATTGGATCCTTTTGCTTAGTCTTGCTTTGGCTATGTGGGCTCCTTTTTGGTTCCACATGAATTTTAGAATTTTTTTTCTAGTTCTGTGAAGAATGATGGTATTTTGATGGGAATTACATTGAATTTGTAGGTTGCTTTTGGCAGTATCGTCATTTTCACAGTATTGATTCTACCCATCCATGAGCATGGGATGTATTTACATTTGTTTGTGTCATCTATGATTTCTTTCAACAGTGTTTTTAGTTTTCCTTGTAGAGGTCTTTCACCTCCTTGGTTAGGTATATTCCAAGTATTTGATTTGATTTGATTTTGCAGCTATTGTAAAAGGGATTGAGTTCTTGATTTGATTCTCAGCTTGGTTGCTGTTAAGTATAGCAGTGCTACTGATTTGTGTACATTGATTTTGTATTCTGTAACTTTACTGAATTCATTTATCAGATCTAGAAGCTTTTTGGATGAGTCTTTAGGGTTTTCTATTTACATGATCATATCATCGGTGAACAGCAACAGTTTGACTTCCTCTTTACTGATATGGGGATGTCCTTTATTTCTTTCTCTTGTATGATTGCTCTGGCTGGAACATCATTCTTTATTAAAACTCACCTCCAGGGAGTATCTTCTAATAATTTTGAGAAACTAAGTGAAGAGGACATTTTCTAATTGGACTCTGAAAGTGTAGCCTAGAGCCCTTGCATTAGGCTGTTCTTGCATTGCTATAAAGAAATACCTGAGACTGGGTTATTTAGAAATAAAAGAGGTTTAATTGGCTCATGGTTCTGCAGGCTGTACAAGCATGATACTAACATCTGCTTAGCTCCTGGGGAGGCCTTAGGAAGATTTTACTCATTGCAGAAGGCCAAGAAGGAGCAGGTGCAAACCCATCTCCTCACAGTCAGGCAAAGTAATCGGATGTTTTCTGTTCTATTCGTAATTTATTTAACCATCTCCACAAGATGGTACTAGCACCCTGAAATGTGCTTTCCACAAGCAGTCCAGGAAATATTCCTTGATGTCAGGTCACCCAGGAAAGGTTCAAAGATGTTGGCAAATCACTACTGCCTCCTCCTCCTCCTCCATCACAAGGTAACGGTCAGTTCTGAAAAGCAGCTGTAAAGCATGGGTTCCTTTAGCCCCTTCCCTGCTTCACTGCCACAGGGTGATAGCTGCTTATCAATATCATCCTCCAGTGACTGATTTGTTTAGTATCCTATCCCTGTACAGTAATCATTTATCACAGGGCAATCTCATATGACACAAAATATAGTGCTCTTGTGACTCCTCACTCTTCAGCATTCACTGACAGCAAATGAAAATGACACTGCCTGCCAGGACCAGCCATAACTCAACCTCATTTTCCAGAAAACCTTCATGGGACATTACAAAGTAATGAGATGTGCACTGCTTAGAGGTTACAGCACAGCTTAGCTATGTGTTATGTTCAGATAAATCAGCCCAACAAATGATCAGTCCACCCAGATAAACACCACTCTGTTGTCCTACATATTGTATTGTATAATTTAAGCAAATGAGTTCAATGAGACGTTCTTCTTTAATCATAACCAAGATGGTAACCAATATTCCCTTAGCTCGTATTGGTTTTGAGTAATAAGACAAAATAATTTTCTATTCTAATTCTCTTTTGTCTCTCTTGAAAAACTAAACAAAGTTGGCATCTGAAATAATACTTATGAGGAAGATAATAATGATGATGATGATAATGACTATGAAGATGATGATCCAGTTTATAGAATGCATTCTGCTTTACAAAATATCACATTTTTAAATTAATCTTTGCAATAAATTCTGTGAAGTAGACAATGCAGGTAAGTTCTAAATTTTTCAGGTAATGTGTCCGAATCCCAAAGGAAATAAATTACATAGTGTTGTTCAACCCGTTAAAGAGGGAGAGGAGAGAGGCAGCGCACTAAAACTAGAAAGGCAGGATTTACAAACAATAGACCTGTATAAAATGAAGCAAAATAAATAACTTGGCTAAGTTTATTTATACTTATTGGGACAATAACAAGTGATAGATGAATTATTTGTTTCTTGAGTAAAGTTTTAAAACTATTAAAGGAAAAACTGCTGTATGTTAGTCATGGAGTTAGGTGTTGGAGCACAAAGATGTTCTCCAAGAGTTGCTTCCTAGGGGAGAAACGGGTTTAATATCACACTGTGAATGTTAAAAAATGAGGCGCAGATATGACAATTTTCCATATGTAGTACGCAGTCCACGATGAAGTGTAAATCTGATCATCTTCTACTTAACGGAATCAAGGGAGACAAACTGAAAAGTCCAATTTCCCAAAGGAGACAAAGTTAGAACCCAAAACACAGAAACCATGGAAAATCCACAGAGGACATTCCTGCCTCTAACTGTGCTTCTACACATAAGTCTTGAGAGGTTGTCTGGGTTTTAAAATAGTACCACAACCTGGTTACCTGCACTTCCTCTGTGCCCCTAAATGACCAGTTATCTTCTCCACAAAATGTAAGCTCCATCTTATTGATCTAATACCCCCAACAATAGCCTAATACCTGGGCATAATAGGTTCTTATGTAATTTACATAACATTAAATTCATGTTCTTATAGTGTAAAATTGAGCGGTCTATTCACAAGGTTGTGCAACCATCGCCGCTTCTCCATTTTCAGAATATTTTCATCACTCCGTAAAGAAACCCCATACCTATTAGGCTTAGCTCCCCTTCCTCCCCTCATGCAGCCTCTGGAAACCACTAGTTTGCTTTTGGTTTTTGATGGATCTGTATATTGCTCCAATTTCATAAAAAGAAATGAAACAAGATGGGACCTTTTATGATTGACTAGTGTCTTTCACTTAACACAATGTTTTCAAGGTTCATCATGCTTATAATATATTAATATTTCATTTTTTATAGCTGAATAACATTCTGCTGTATGGATATATCACTTTTGGTTTATCCATTTATCTATTGATGGACATTTGGGTTGTTTCCACATTTTTGCTATCATAGTAGGATTTTAATACATACTTATTCAACAAATTGATGACCTTCTAAATGATAACATCCTATGTCAAATAACTAATAAACACATGAAAACTATTCTACTTCATTAGTAATCAAAGAACTAGAAACAATGCAACGTCATATTATAGTTATCAGATTAGCTCAGACTTTCCAACTCTAATAGCTATTACTAAAGGGTGTGGGATCATCATCAGTACAGTTCAAATTGGTCACATGTGGTAATATGTACCCAGAGCGCTAACATATTCATACACTTTGAATCCCCTAATTCTATATCCAAGAGACAAGACTAAATATCTAATGTAAAATATAGAAAGTATTTGTGAAGATGTTTATTTATAATGATGACATATAGGAAACAAACCTAAATACCCAGCAACAATGAAATGTTTAAAGAAGATACAGTAGATCCGTAAGATTAAATTCTATATGGTCATTACAAATTATATTTTGAAAGACTTTTAATTCCATCAACAATATTATTAATATTCAGTGAAAATAGGCATGATACAGTTTATCTCAAATATGTAAAACTTACAAAAAGGAGGAACATGAGAAAATATACAAAAACGTTAATATGAATTTTTCTGATCATCTTCTAGGTGAGATTTGTAACTCACCTTTTATGGCCATGGGGATGAAGAAAAAAGAAGAATCCTATATATTATTGCACCTATTATGTTGATTATAGATAGTTTCTATGAACATGTGACTTAGCTCCCTTTTGAATGGTAAGGTCTGAGAGGGCAAAGAATTATCCTAAATAGCACCATTCCTGTTATTTGTACAACAAATAGTTTTTGAATTAATTAATAAAAGTATTTTCACTTTTATTAGACCCCATTTAAATCATTCAGCCACGTATACTTAGAATAGATTATTTCCAGCAGTTATAACAGTCAAGAACAAGGTAATGGACATATAGAAAATTGACTAACATTAGTTTCTGTAATTCATTCCAACAGAGTCATCCCAAGAGTGAGTAAAAGATTGGTGGCTTCCATTACCTGCTAGCCTGCCTGCCTTGGAGACCCTGCCAAAATAAAGGGAAGGTGGGAAACATTAGAAATTCAGTAAGAATGTAAATGGATGTAGTGACAGAGGCAAATGGCTGGTAAGTCACCTACTAGTGAAATATGTCAGGCTTAGTTCTTCTGCCAATGCAAAAGGTGTGTTTTTATCGTGTGTCTGTGAGCAAAGTGACAGGTGAGAGAGGGCATTCTAGTCATTGGGGAAAAACTGAGCAGTAATGGCCTTTATGTTTATGCAACTGTTACAAGTTGTGAGTTCGTTAAAACTTTAAATGCGTTTGCCCCAAGCATCTTTTTTTCATTATATGTAAACGTTGAAGTCTCTTTTGAGGAAGATTTATTCGCACATGGTCCTAATTCACTTCTACTCAACTTATCAAAACATTATCCCATAAGATTCATTTTAAGTTCAGAAAATTATGTGAGCTTCTTTTATGAGGCTAATATTAGTTCTTCTTATAAACAAGTCCTTTCAATTACTGGTTTTGCACACCCTTCAACTTTGCATGTGCTTGCGTGGCTTGAGTTTAAGTCAAAATTGAATACTTTTGAGTTCAAGCTGCAGATTTTATCCAGATAATTCAAATGTAAGTATCTGTATAGTTCAAATGATCTCAAATAAAGAATGGTCTGAAATGGCATGCTTTTATTTTTTGTTTATAGACAAATGAGAGTTAATACTTTAACTCTACACAGCAAAGTCAATTTTTATTTTTCTTTATAAAACAATAATAGATAAAATTAATTGATAAAACTTATTAAGTGCTAGGGTTCATGTTATGGTTTTATATGCAAGTTTTCATTTAATCCTCAGAAGATGGTAAGAGGTGGATATTATTTTTGGTCACATTCAGCAGATAAGAAAACTAAGGGGAAAAATGTCTACCAAAAATAATTTGCATAAAAATATTTATAGAAGGTTTATTTATAGTAACTTAAAACTAGAAATAACTCAAGTGCCCACCAACAAATAAGTGAATAAATAAATTGTGATATATTCTACAAGGGAATACTACTCAGCAATGAAAAAGGAGGAGCCACTAACATATATTGCAACATGGATGAATCACAAAAGCATTATGCTTCATTTCACTTCTGTTACCAACTGCAAAAAAAGAAATAAATATGTTGAGCAAAGAACCCAGCCCCCCCAAAATTACAGGTGGTATGAGTCTATGTATATAAAGTTCTAGGACAGTTCAAATTAATTTACAGTGATAGAAATCGGAAGAAAGGTCGGTTTCCATTGGAAAAGGACATGAGAAAACTTTCAGGTGTGATGGAAATATTCTGTAGCTTGATTAAAGTGGAGATTCCATAGGTGTATTTGTTAAATGTTTGTTAAAACTCACTGAACGGTGCATTTTATTTTATGAAAATTACATCTAAAAAGTGATAGTGATAGATGATAGATAGATAGATGATAGATGATAGATAGATAGATAGATAGACAAACAGATAGAGTGTTGTATTTCTTGGGGTTAACAAGTTTATCCATTTGCTCAAGGCTATATAGGTATAGTGAAAATGGAACACAATATGAACACAGGGAGCCTGACTCCAGTCTGACGTTTTGCCAAATAGTTCATGAAATAATCCACAAGTATATTTGGCAGCAACTACATGCAATACATTTTCCTAGCTGCTGTGAGGAATAAAGAAGTCCAATTAAATGAGTTAATACATGTGAAGTGTTTATAACAGTGCCTTACACATAGAAAGAGTTCAAAGGTGTTAAGCCTTGTTCTCAAGACAATTATAGGGTATCTGGAGAAACAAGCCATTAAATCATAAATCATGAAACAGTATAAGGATCATGGTTTAGTATAAGAAATGGCACCAGGAACTCCCTAAAGCCAAGGCTAGAAACCCAGTGTCTACGTGTGCCAAGCAGTTTAAAAAACAAAAATGCAGTAGAGATGTGGGGCACCAGAGAACCCAATTCCCACCAGGTGGGAAACAACTCAGCACCAATCTCCTGCTGCCATGTGGAGATACCAGCCCAATATTGCCAAATCTGTTTTAAATGGACACAGAAATCTCCCAATTTTTGAATGTTGGGCACTACTTCAATGCTTTAAAAAGTACATGACCTTTAGGTTATAGTTATAGAATATGTCCTAAATGCATGATCTTAAGAACTCTTAGAGGCCACCTAAATATCTGTCTGTACCTTACCCTTCCTGCTCACTCTCAATCTTGATGAGGGAATCCAACCTAGAGAGGGAAAAGGATTTGCCCAAGGTCACCCAACTATTAGAGGCACAGATGGGAATCAATCAATGCCTTGTTCAGTGTTGAACAGATGGCAAACCTCGTCATGTCTCTGTGGGTTTTGTTGCCTTTGAGCTGGACCACAGAGGGAAAGCTTCAGGAGGTGGTGGGCTTGGCGTGAGATTTGGATAGAAACATTACAAGGGAGGGGAATATCTTAGGAAAAGCACCAAGAGGTAAACGTTCAAAACGTTCAATGGATACAGAGGTCATTCCAACATCAGGTGTGAAAAGTCTTGAAATGACTTACCGAGGGCCCTGGGAGCTATGAAAACTTTGTGTTCTACCCCCACTCCACGGGGCCAGGGAACCTTTATAGAGCAGAGTTGGATAATGAAAGGTAAAAACAAACTTTGAAAAGCACCAATGCAGTGCTCAGGATGGATTGATGGGAAGTGGCTGTGAAGTCATGGAGAGCATTTTCTACTTCTTGGGCCAGATCACACTGGATCTGTGAAAATTCGAGAAGTGTCAATTCCATGACTCTGTTTGTACTGCTTTCCTATCAAAGGACAAGGAGGATCATGTTTGCTAAATATCCCTGTTCTTTTCTTCTTTGCAATTTCTTCAAAGACATTTATTACTTGCTAGGGGAGTGGCGTTGGGGCCTAAGCATTTTTATCAAGAATGAAAATAATTAATATTCTATTTATGATATTCAAAACAAAATTTTGTAGTCAAAGATAATACTGAGATTCAGGTTTCTTGAGATAGAAGATTTTTATGTTTTGTTGTTTTTCTATCTTCCATATGAAGAGGTTGTCCTGGTGGACTGTGTCGTGATATCTTACTTAAGGGAAATTCCTGAGAGACAGGAAGAGGGAGGAGAACATTGTTTGCAGTACCAGTGGATTGTGAGAAGAATAACTTAGAAGTAGGTGGTGCAGTTTGTTGCATGTGGGTCCACATTTCTTCTCTCCAGATTTAAGTCCCCAGATCAAATCTCAGCTCCCCAGCATGGTTAGACATAGGGAAGTTTGGCATGAACTCTTCCAAGTTTCCCTTGGTTCCTAGGAAGCAAGGAAGGGAACCTAAAATCCCAGTATGTCTCTTCATTAGCTGAAAGTCTGGCCAGGAAATTTGCCAGAGCTGGCTGTCATAGAATGGCTAAATGATTCTGTGGCCAAAAGCCAAAGGCAGACAGTATGGGCCAGGAACACATGGGCTTGGCTGTAGCCAGATTTTGAAGAGTCTGCAACACACCAAGATCAACAGAAAGGTTTGGTGGCATTGACCAAACCAGTAAACATTCAGAGCTTGAATAACCCTGCAGACACTGGAATAATTAATGGCACCAAACTAACCACTTTAATAGCCCAGAGACAACCACTCTGTGTGGACCCTGGGACTCACCTCTGCTGTCAAGAGACCACATAAGTCACACCCCATTCACCTTGCACCCAGATTTTTCATCTATGGAAGGAGGAAAGGAAGGAAACAGAAATCAGAAGAACTATGATTTATCCAAAAATAAGCAGTTAATTAAAGATAATGTATGACGATGATTTTTTTTTAAATTTTTGTGGGTACATAGTAGGTGTATATATTTATGGGATACATGAGATTATTTTGATACAGGTGTGCCACGTGAAATAAGCACATCATGGAGAACGGGGTAGCTATTCCCTCAAGCATTTATCCTTTAAGGTACAAACAATCCAATTACACTGAAGATAATTTATGAATCAGACTCAAGGAATAAGATTCAACCCAAATATGCTGTTTCCCCTTCCAGTAAACCAATTTAGGTTGGTGAGGAAAAGTAGATCAATTTTAAGCTTAAATTTGTAAGAAAGCATATCTGAGTGCACTATGAGCAAATTAGTAACCTCATTCCAAACATTTTCATTACAGATATATGTGGAAATAGACATCAGTAAACCAAGATGCTCTCTATGTCAAAAGTCCCTTTTGACCATTCATTCAGCACATATTTATTGAGTGTTTACTATATGCCAGATAATGTGTTGAGTCCTGGGGATTCAATGTTGACCAAAAGCAGACATGTTCGTCTTACTCATGAAGCTTAAAAGTCTACTCATGGAGACAGGCATTAATCAAATCTGTCAAATAAATGTAAAAGTACACTGCAAGAAGGGCCTTACACAGGCATTGCATGGGCTCCAAGAACATCTGGTGGGAGGATTTAACCTAGTCAGGGAAATCAAAGAAGGCTTCCCTGAGGAAATGTTGATGTAGTTGGACTCTTGAAATAAGGGGGGATTTTTAGAGCAACAAGAATAGAGAATCTAGACGGAGGAAACAGTCGTCACTGCATGCAAGACCCACCTCCAAACTTATTCATAACAGCATATTATTGAATTTTCAGGAATATTTCAAGCCAGTTGATGTCATATTGGGAATATTACACCATAGAGAATAAAACTGCAAATTCTACAAGGTAAGAATTTGGAGGAGAGGGGTAGAGAAAGATTTCTTGGTGGTTGTTTTTTTTTTTTTAAATCTAGTTTTTAAACAGTTGCCAGCACAGCATTTAAAGCATTGTGGTTGGAGGGAGGAGAGCAGGTATACTGGACAAAAAGAAAGTCAAGTATCTATAGTGCAAAGAATGAGAAGGAAAATTATGAGAAATGAAGTAGAGAATTAAGTAGAGTCTAGCCTACCTATCATTAAGAAGGCCTGGTTAAGCATTTTAGTCTTCATCTAAAGAGTAACGGGAAATCATTGAAGTTCTTATGAGTAGGTTTGAACAGATAGTGGTTTTGATAGTATCTATCTGTCTGAACTTTGGAGATTGGATTGGAAGAAGTCAAGAGAAGATGAGACAATTTAGAAGGCAGTAAGTAGTCCAGGAAATAGATAACAGTAGATTAGACTAGGGTGTTGGTAGTGAAGATAAAGAGACATAACAGATTAAAGATATTAGGGAGATGAAACTCAATAGGATTTGTTGACGAACTTGTTATGAGAGTGAGTTGATATAGATTTTATAAGGATATATGCATTTTGGGAGGCCAAGTCGGGTGGATCACTTGAGGTCAGGAGTTCTAGTCCAGTCTGGCCAAGATGGTGAACCCCATTTCTACTAAAAATACAAAAAAAAAAAAAATAGCCAGGCATAGTGGCACATGCCTGTAATCCCAGCTACTAGGGAAGCTAAGGCAGGAGAATTGCTTGAACCCAGGAGGCGGAGGCTGCAGTGAGTGGAAATCATGCCACTGCACTCCAGCCTAGGCAACAGAGTGAGACTTTATCTCCAAAAAAAAAGAAAAGGAATATATGGTCAGGATCCTTCATAAAAATAGTAAATATTGAAAGAGAATCAACAGATTTTTGGTGACAGGGAGAAATACTGTATAATGAATTGTTTGGGGATATGTTTGGCTTGATGCCTTTGAGGCAGCCAAAAGGGCATGAGATATGAGGGATCTGGGCTTGAAGTATAAATCTAAGAGTCATATTTAAGAGAAAATACAAAATATGGGCATGGAACAGTATAGTGAGCATATGGAATGAGAAAGGAATTTGACTGAATACCGATCCTTAAGGAATTCCCAATTTTAAACATATCATTGAGGAAGATAAACCTGAGAAGGAACAACCAGAATTCTATTAGTTTCAGCAACAAGTGATTCATAGGTTTATGAAGTGCTACCTCAATGACATGAAAGAGGCCAATGGCAGATTGAAGAGTATGGAGAGAGCAGAAGATGAGGAAAGAGAGAAAGTGAATATGAACCACTCTTTCAAGAAGTTTGGCTGAGATGGATAGATCTATGGGATCTAAAAATCTGTGTGTGTGTGTGTGTGTGTGTGTGAGTGTGTGTGTGTGTGTAGAAGACACATAAGAATATTTAAAACAAAAAAACAAAAACACTGGGATAGCCCAAGTTGAGAGGGACAGCCCAAGTTGGGAGGGAGAATCTTAATATACAAGAGAAAGTAAGAGAGTCAGGGAGGGGGCGTGTGGAGTACACAGGAAGAGGTACCTGAACCTACACTACTGAGGAGAAAGGATGAGATGGCTACTGATGGTCAACGTTATATGCCTCATATGGGAAAACTACAGGAGTTCCTGTCTGATGGTTTCTATTGTATCTGTAATGTGTAGAGACTGACTTTCTATACTTTTTCATCTATGGGGAAAAAATTAGACTACATGCCTTCTATGGTTTTTCCCTGAAAAATCTGAGCCCATAATTTAATCTGCATATGTGTGTGTGAGTGTGTGTGTTGAATTTCTCTGTTCTTGAGAATCTCAAAACATTAGAAGCAGAAATTAATGATCTTATCCAACTCCTTCATTTCAATGCATTCCCTGGATATGTAATGGGCATCCACACTGCTGGACACTCCGCTAAGCACTGGGAATTCAAAGATAAACAAGACAGCTTCGACCTAGAAAAAGTAATGGAATGCAAATATTTACACAATTAACTATACCATAGTTGCAAGCATTGCAGTAGAAAGATGGACAAAGCTAAAAGTTCTCAGAGGAAAGAGGTGGTTGGTTACAGGGCCAGGAAAGTGATCCGGGTCTCCAGATGCCAAACACAATGTCCTTCTCACTATCCACATATAAAATTACCCTTATTATTCCACAAAATTATTTTCCGTGTAAATCTATTTGAGTAACCCACAGAGATAATATAATCTTTCAGGTTTCTTATTAATACACTGCCATCATCAATCCAAAATCAACATTCATATACAATGTTGGCCGAGAACTATATTATTTGGACTTTGGTATAAGCCACTCATTTCCATTTAAATGTTAGTTTGGAAACCATTAAACAGTAGATGACCATCACCCTACATTCATTATTCACTAGCACAATTCTACTTAGCTGTGTCTATACAAGACCACAGGATCAACCACATTTTGTTAGTTTATTTTTCTTTGTTACTGCCTCTGCCATAATTCTAACCTACTAGTCAGAAGTAGCCAAAATGACCATTTTTAAAGTCTGTGTCTTTTATTCTCTAGGTTGAACCTATGCTAACTTTCAAAAAGTAAAAACTTTTGTCATTAATGCTTTGGCGTCATGTGGAGTAAAACATACATTTAAATGAATTCTGACCTTCCTTTATTTTTTTAGAAATTCATCAAATATTTACAGAAGACCCACAATTGCCTGGGATGAAGCCAAGTGCATCGGGGAAAAAAATAAATGAGACAGTTTTAGTTCTCCAGGAGCTTGTAATGTAAATCCAGGCATTCCATTTTGAAGCTGATTTTAAAGCAGATATTGGCTCTTTTAGTGGGAAGGGGGTACGGAGGCGAGGGGAGTTTTAAGAACAAAGACGGTCTAACAATGAAGTTCATAGCTCTCAAACTAACTTGATGAAAAGTATTCTGAAGTGCCAAGTATTTAATTCATGCACTCTCTTTACTGTCTTTCCCTGCTCTGGGGGCTACTGCACAGTTTAAGAATGTGGTGAGGAAAGGAGTTATGACAGATTTGTTAATCTGCTCACTCTACAAACCACCACCACCTGCCAATTAACAGGCATTACACCAAGTATCATGGGAGGAATATAAAGATGAAGATGCCATTGAGAAATTTGCAGTCTTATGGAGAACACAATGATGGAAAGAGCAACGCTTAATGAAATTTATGTTAAACAGGCATATAAACAACACGCTTGTGGAAATTCTAAGAATGATGAGATATCCTTTGATTGGGGGTTGAAGAAATTGTCTCAGTCGTGTTTAAGGATAAACAGGATTTTGATGTTTGGAAAAGATGGGGAGGACATTCCATACAAGAGCTTCTGTCTTTGTAGAAGTTACAAAAACTGGAAATCATGTAGCAAATACCACTGCATAAACCCAGATAAGAATTTTTTTTTCCATTTGAGAACCACTGAAATATGCCCATGTTGTTGACTGGATTTAAGAATAATTTGGTGTAGCAAATCAGAACCACAGACTTCCTCTAAATTTTCCCCTCCTGGTTATTATGCTTGAGGCCTCTCTTGACATCCAATCACATGGGAGGAGAACCTTGGACGCCACAGCTCTCTGCAAGTTGACCCATGTGCCACTCAGAGTGGGAGGAAGAGGCAATTGTTCAAGTGCTAGAGGAACAGTCTTTCTTCTAAGTGCAAAGTACACAACCTTCACCTCAGTTCATATTTTAAATGGGACACAAAACCAGGCAAATCTTATCTTACTGAGGCCCAGTTCCCAAAGTTGAGGTGGGGCGAGAAACACAACCATGCATCTTACTTGGGGGAAAAGGCAACAAACCAAAGAAAGAAATTCATTTTTTAAAAACCAAGTGCTAATCCGACAGTGGTTTTTCAAGAATGCCTCAAGCATTAGTAGGTCATTAAATCTTTGTTAACAGGCCAGGAAAAAGATGTAAAAGGAGGGAAAAAGTGGGTCATGGTCCTGTTTAAGTTTACACAGTATGGAAATTTCATCAAATCACAAAATTGCAGTGATGAAAGGAACCACAGGAGCCCCAGTGAAGGTTTCTTCTACTGGTTGCCTCTCCATGGCATCCTAGGATGAAGTTCCCCTCACCCTGTCTCCTATGCAATTAACCTGAAATTGTCTGACTTGTCTCGAATGATGGAAAGTACTGCCGTATTTAATGCAGAAAGTTGTCTCATTTTGTTTCTACTTTTTTGATTTGAGAATATACAAATCAAGTTTAATTCATCTTCCATTCACCTTCAGAAACTTGAAAACTGTCTTCATAACCCTTCTGAATCTTACTTTCTTTAGATTATTCTTTTTATCACATCATTTTCTCAACACGTCTTCATATTGCATATTCTCAAGCCACGTGTAATCTCCACCAACTTCGGTCTTCTCATCTCCTGAAAAATGTCCAGCCAAACCATAACCCCTTTGCCCTGTGAACTCAGAGGTGAAAAAATAAATGTTCCAATATAATCTGACAACAGGAAGTAAAAGGCTACTATCACCTCCATTTTAAAAAGACTTTACTTTTTTTAAGTAGCCAAAAATATTATTCAGAAAAGTAACACTTTGTTAGCCCCTTTCAATTCATGTCTTCAAATGATCAATCAGCTTTTGATAATTTTCCTCAAGTGAAAGTGAGAAAGATGATAGAAAATGTAGGCATATGTGAAATACTTGACATGAAACTGAAAACAGCATTGACATACACACACACGCACTCACAACAGACATGCATACCACACGTGCACACACCACACACACACACATACATACACAGATGCACACCACACATGTACACAAGACGTACATATGCTACACATGTGCACATACATGCATACACATACACATGCACACACGTATACACGCACACACAGAAGCTCAGATATTAAATGTCTCTACCTCTAAGAGCCCCTTCATGACAGCTATTTAGAGGCCCAGGACTCAGCTGGTCCAGAGGAATAGTAGGGAGTAGTATCCAGTTGCCAATTTAACCTACAGACTCGTGACCATGTGTAGAGGGTGTAAATGTCTGGTCATAAACTTGGACAGAATGAAAAAAGAACTCTTAATTTCTCTATCATTGAACGTAACAAAGCTCTCAGATCCCCCTTCTGATGATGATAGAAAAATAAAAACTCTCAGCCAGCCGCGGTGGCTCACGCCTGTAATCCCAGCACTTTGGGAGGACGAGGCTGGCGGATCACAAAGTCAAGAGATTGAGGCTTTCCTGGCCAACATGGTGAAACCCTGTCTCTACTAAAAATACAAAAAATTAGCTGGGCGTGGTGGCATGTGCCTGTAGTCCCAGCTACTCTGGAGGCTGGGGCAAGAGAATCGCTTAAACCTGGGAGGCGGAGGTTGCAGTGAGCCGAGATGGCGCCACTGCACTCTAGCCTGGCTACAGAGCAAGACTCCATTTCAAAAAACAAAAAGAAAAACCAACAAACAAACAAACAACAGAAAAATAAAAACTCTCCAATTTAAGAGAAACTCAGTTGCTTCTAGAGTCAATGTAGTGTCTTTTGGATAAACCCCCAGCCCTGCCAGGATTTTCCACCACTATCCTTCCTTCCCTTCTCACGGCCAGTGACCCGGTGTCAGGTGTTGGTGCACAGGGGTGTCACACACCACTGTCCGTCCCTGTCCCGTGCACCTGGGAATCCAATGCTGATGGGACTCCTCCCATCTGGCTTTGCCTGTGGCTGTACCCCCACCACACCTGTGAAACCTAGGGCTAATCTGATTGGACCCACAAACTTAACTTGCCTCACTTGTTTTCGGTCATTTGCTTTTCGTCGATTTTAAAACCCATGTAGCTAAAAGTGATGTAGCTAAACAATATATATCTAAACTCCCACTAGCTTCCTTATAGATGACATCTCTGATGTGTGAGTCACCATGGTAACAGTTACCTAAGTTGTTTTTCAGGAACGTAGAGTCAGTTCTTACCCACTTCAAGCCTACTGAGACCACCGACCCTTCAAATAAGCCTGCATGAGTGTCCGATAGGTGACCATTTGAGATCAGAGGGCCTAAAAATATACCTTTAGATCATGCTAACCATGCTATTTTATGAACATGCATCCTATAAAGAGCCATGAAGCTTGACTATGCTTGTGAAGATCACCAATTGCCTCACTTTTCATTACCCCCAGTCACCTTTCCCTACGCCTCATACCACCTTGCTCCCCCAACCCATAAATATCCCTGAAACCCCCCATCTTCAGAGAGCTAGATTTGAGGCCTGTTCTCCAGTCTCTTCACTTGGCTGCCTTGTGAATAAACCCTTTCTGCAACGCAAAACTCATCATCTCAGTGATTGGCATACTGTGCAATAGGCAAAGCAAGTCTGGTTCAGTAACAAGCACTGCCAAAGTGTCCCTCCTCTCTCTGGCAGCAAGTGAGCTTTTTCATCTGGGTCTCCCAACCTGCCCACACTCCCTGCCACACCCATCTTGGAGGTGCAGGTAGCCCACACCCACTCAGGCACCACTCAGGTCATGGGAGACTCAAGAGGGAAGTAACACTGGGTGCCCCCTTCTTCTCTAAGCCGTGCCACACCATTGGTTCTATTTTTTGAGGTTCTACCTCACAAGCTGGAAAAGGGAGACCCAGTAGAAGGCTCCTGGCTTTCTTGGACTCTACCTGAAATGTAAGAGACAGGTTGCTTGTGGCTTCCTCAAATTATCAGAGGATTCTCTGGTCTCTTCTGGGGCTTGACTCAGTGAAGAAGTTTATACGTGATTCCTTTTCAGGTACCTACCAGCACCTAACTGCAAATCTTATCCTCTCTAGTCTTTCTCTTATGGCCAGCTACTAGCCTATATCTGCTTTGGATCTGGAAAAGTTCTCTCACATCATGGTGTATTATGGTTTTTGGAAGGAATTCTATCCTCCAAGTTTACCAGATCCTGAGTCTCTTTGGGCTCAAGAAGCATTCCCCTATAAAGCCAGCTCTTGCCAAAGAAAGCCTCAGCTTCCGGGACCATGTCATTATTACTAACTTTGATGAACATTCAGAAACTGTCTTCACTATGTCTGCCCTCACCCTGAGGGAATGGGGCATCTGAGTCCATGGGCAGAGGTTTCTGAGACCACATAACAATTGCAAAGAGAAAAACCAAAGTACTTTCCCTACTCTACTCTCACACGCAAGTCACCTCTTATGACCAAAATGTGTGTGGGTTTTCCCCTCACATTGACCAAGCAATTCTCCAGGACACCAGCTGGGTGTCCTCTAATTTGATCCTCACACTATCTACCTGGAGATAGCAGGTCTTGGAGCTCATACTTGAGTCCCCCAGGGCCCGTGGATCCTGCTTTAAGCAGCTACTCTAGCAGAAGAACCAGTATTTCAGAAACACATTCCATCAAACAGCTGAGATGCTGAACACAAGGAACAGAAACATCTTTGTCCCTGAGAACCCATAACTGGATGAAGAAATTTCCCTAGTACCTTAGAAAAACTTAAGGTTAGGCAGAGTAGAGAGTCACCAAAAATGGAGGGACTGTTACCCTAAATAAAAAGAAGAGGAAGAAAGGAAAAGATAACATGAAGACTTCGATTGAGTTCAACAAGCAGTCACCAGGTGCCTACAGTGGCGAGGCCCCGTACTGAGACCTCCAGAAACAAAGAGTGCCCTTGAGTAAAGAAAAGACAATGGAAAGAAGAGAGAGGAAAAGAAAGGAGAGGAGGGGAGGACAGGGAGGAATAGAATAAAAAGAAAAAAGAGAAAGAGAAGGAAGGAAGGGAGGGAGGGAGGAAGAAGGAGATGTAGGGTAGAGAACATGGGGTTGTACCATCCCATCCTTGATCACTATCACCAACGTAGCTTTGACACTCTTATGGAGGAAGAACTTAGGCACAGTAACCTAACTAGAAAAAGAGGGTACTTGGATTTCTAAAATTTTATCATGCGTAAGAGTAGACTTATGGTGAGCACTGGCCTTTATTATGTCTTGTTTGCTTCAGGTTTTCCTTTCTTCTTTGTACACATCTTTTATAGGTATAAACTCACTGGCAAGGCCAGTTCTTCAGACCTGACTCTCAAGTCCGCCTACAGTCCATCCACATTCTTTCTTCCAAATTCCTCACTTGCCAGGGAACTGTGACCAGGGAATCATGACCCAATCACAACCCAGAAGCACATCCTATTCTTTCCAGCTCTCTGCCTTTACTTGTACCAGTCCCTTGCCCTGAAATGCTTCTTCTCTCCTATTAGTCACCCACCCTCTCTCCTGTCAACACCCACCCCCAAACACTCCATGACCTATGAGGCTCCAGCCTCATGGCTACCTCTATAGAACTACTTTAGCTCCAGTAAAGGGATTTTTTTAATTATAAAAGAAGTAGCAGATAGAATACCTATATCATGCTATCTACCTTATCAGGTAATAACAACATATTAGTATGTTTTCATACACGTTATATACACATATATTAATCACTGAATTTGATTCCCTAACATCAGTTTCACTCCCAAATGACTGCCTAATTCTGGTCATTCTATTTCACTTTTTTCAGATACCGGTTTTAGAATAGGCACCTGGATCCATTCTAGCCAGTGAAAAAAGATGAAAAGTTGGCTGGAATGCGCCTGGAAAATGCTCTCCCACTCCCAAGGAGACACGAGAGGAGAAGACCCCTCCTCTCTGGGTATCGTGTGTCTAGGTACGATGCCTAGGGCTTTCTCAGCTATCTTGCTCCCAGCTGGGAGAGGAAGCCATCATCAAGGATGCCAGACCCTTACCTCCTGGAATATTTCAAATTTGGTATCAACGAGTCCAACATCAACCACTCCCAGCAACCATCACCCTGCAGACTTACTAAAATGTGAAGTGCTAAAAATCTGTATTTCTTAAGCAGTTTGAATTGAGTTCTGCTGTTCATGGTAAAAAAAAATCTAACTATGCATCTAATTTTCATACTTTTATTGTTGATCGTGATGGGAAAAATAGAATGATAGTAAATGGTGAGTTCATAATAAAAAATTAAATGAAATATACAAGTAAAAAAAGCCAGATACACAAAGTAATACTCCCCAAATAACTATATTAAATCATAAGTAAGTTTCACTATTGCTAACACAAAAGAGGGTTTGAGCTGAGCTCCCTTTCTGATATGACAAAGTGTTCTGAGGCAGTGTCTCAAATCAAAAAGTATAAGACTTGAAGTCATACAGCCTGTCATTGAACCCAGGTCCATCCCTTCCTAGCTCTGTGATCTTGGACAAGTCACAGAGTATTACTGAGTCTCGGGCTTTTGTCTATGCAACAGAAACAATAATAATAGTTAAAGTAAGGCATTGTTTTGATTAAGTGACATAATGTATGTTAAGCGCCTAGCAGAACTCTTGACAGATACAGTAAGTCACTCCATAGACATCAGTTGCTGTCAGTAGTTTTAAGGGAGTTGGTGAGAAGTATGAATTTGTCACCTAAGTTGACCACCTGCTCAACAAGGAATATAAGAGCTTTAGCAATTGGAGAGAAGATAGGAAACGCTCAGCACAAGCAAATGGAAGCTTTAAGAGGAAGATAGTGACAATTGCTACAATAGGAGACTGAATAATAGTGGGCCAATATCAGTAAGACAAATAAAAGTCCAGTGCATTCCATTTGTACACAGGGTAGACAGAGTGATCAAATTGAAGTGTGTACCATACAAAGATGCTTCACCTGTATTTGTACTTACCCAGTGTAGGCCACATTATGGAATATTTGTTGTCTGCATAATAAAGGTTCTTAGCCTGAAAATTCAATGTGGCTTGTAGCTTGTGGCTTTGTTCCACAAACTCCTTATCTCATATTCCTGTCATGTTGTTATCATGTTGTGCTGTGAGAGGCTCAAAAGGAGAGGCCATGATGAGCAAAGGAAACTGAGCTTTCTCAGCTCACTCACACCCACGATCACCCACAATGCAACCAACTCATGCACTGACAATCTACACAACTTTAAGTTGCAGCTTTGCCGAAAACAACCCAAGACTAAAGGCATGACTAATTAATAAAAAGAAAAAGAATCCAAGTGTTTAATCGATGAACAGATAGGAAAAATTTGATATGTACTTTCAAGAGGATATTATTCAGCCTTAAAAAGGAAGGAAATTCTGACACGTGCTAGAACATGGGTGAACAAAAGACATGATGATAAGTGAAATAAGACGGTCACAGAAAGACAAATACTGTATGATTCTATTAGGTTGGTGCAAACGTAATTGTGGTTTCTACCATTACTTTTAAGTGGCAGAAACTGCTACTACTTTTGCACCAACCTAATACTTATATGAGATACCTAGAGAGGGTCAAACTCAAAGAGATAGAAGGTAGAATGGTGGTTGCCAGAGGATAAGGGATGGGAATTGTTATTTAATGACTTTGGGAGTTGTTATTGAATGGATGCAAGTTTCGGTTTGCAAGATGAAAAGAGTTCTGTAGATGGATGGTGGTAATACTGGTTGTGTGAAAATGTGAATGTATTTAACGCTACTGAACTGTAAACTTAAAAATGGTGGGGACGCTGCATTTTATGTGCATTTTATAACAAATAAAAATGAAAAATAATTTTAAGAGGGAGAAAGCAGCACAACAATTTTTTATTGAAAAAAACGAGGAAGTAAGGAAAAAGCGAAGAAAGAAAATAACAAAATAGAAAGTTAGAACCCAACAGATTTTTAATGGTAATCTTACATCAGAAAATCCAGCTCAGGCCAAACACTGTGCTTCTGTGGATGTGGCATTTCCAGCGTGACTTTGGTTTTCACCCTCCAAACAGAGTAGCTAGTCTGTGTCTAATTGTGTTTGTTTTTTCCCCTGCAGGGAAGTTTAACAGTCCCCTAACCACTGAGATGGTCCCATAAAATTTTATGACAACAATTTCTTAAGCGAAATTTCCATTCAGTCTGTTTGTAGGACCTTCAAAAAAGCTGGAGAAAGCCAGATAGATATAACTTGGGACATTTTCCTGAGGTCTAATTTAATTATAAATCATGACTTTATGAGCCTACCATTCAAAACTCACACAATTCCTCTGCAGCACAAAATAATTTACTGCTCTTGCAAGACAGTGAGCTCATGCCTTGAACCAAAGGGCACCCTGAACCACATTCCTTTGGGAAACTTTACAAGTTATGTTCTGAAAGTGGGACATCTGACATTAGAGGCTGGAAAGCTCAGTCCCTACCCCCGCGCAACAGGCCAGCATCAGCATGCACAGAACAGAGACCGTGCCCGGAGGCCTTGAGTGCTTAGTTAATGAGAAGAGAAGAGGAAAAGCAAGACACAGAAATGGCTGTGTTCATCCCTGTACAGAGACAATCTGTTATCTGTATTTTTTCACTGTTCACACCCGTGGAGGTTAGGAAACGGCTGGGCTGAGCAATCACACTCTCTAATTTAAGGCAGAGAAAGCCTGAAATTATTGGGTGTGAAATGCAAATAGGTTTAGCAGCTTTACTGCTATTTATGTGGCCTTCAACTAGGCCTGCTAAAGTGGTTTTTTCTTTCTTTTTTATCTGAACTTCTGGACATTTGTTGAGACTATTTAGCTCTGTGAAAGTTGGCCTCAATAGTAACAGCACATGACTCCCGTTAAGGCAGATCAGAGTTACCTTCACCAGCAGGAAGGGGTAGAACTCATCACTAAGACTTTTTCAGAGTTAAGGACTCAAGGCAGGGATTCTGGATATGTGCCTCCCTCTAGGTCTTGGATGCAAATGCATTGTTGAAGCAAAACCCAAAGCGTAGACAATCGAGGAATGGTTCTTGCCGTTGCGGCTACTGGCAGCGTGTGGTGAAGGGAGTTGTTGCGGGTTTCCTGTTCGGTATATTTCCCAACAGGATATTAACCACTCATCAGAAGAGTTGCAGGGTCAGACATTTTATGCTAATTTTGGGATACATTGTGTTTGGGAACCAATCAGAAATGAATGTAAAGCATCTCTAAATAATTGTCAAGGAAGTCACTTCCTAAATCATAATTCAAGGCCATGAAAGAGATATGATAAAATATTTTCCATTCCTTCTCTCTCTCTTTGTTTTTTTGTTTTTTTTTGTTTTGTTTTTTGGGTTTTTTTTTGTTTTGTTTTGTTTTGTTTTGACAGGGTCTTGCTCTGTTGCCCAGGCTGGAGTGTAGTGGCACAATCTCAGCTCACCGCAACTTTCGTCTCCCAGACTCAAGTTATCCTCTCTCCTCAGCCTCCCACCTCAGCTGGGACTACAGGTATGCATCACCAAGCCTGGCTAAGTTTTGTATTTTTTGTAAAGATGGGATTTCACCATGTTGCCCAGGTTGGTCTTGAACTCCTGAGCTTAAGTGTTCCACCCACCTTGGCCTCCCAAAATGCTGGGATTACAGGCGTGAGCCACAATGCCCCGAGACTTTTCCATTCTTGTTCAGTGGTGTGTGAATTGTCTGTGGGGTATGACAGTAAGCTAAGGCCCAGACCTGGCTTTCTACTTGCTCTCTGTGTGACCAGAAGCAAGCTGTGGAAGCCTTTTGAACTTCATTTTCTCTTTCTTTTTAAAAAAGGGATAGTGGTGATTTTAATCATTCCTCTCCATAACACAGGGATGCTGCATCTCAAATTAACATATAAGGAGAAAGTAATTTCAAAGTGTCAAAACGCTTCTTAAACCTGAAATAATTATAAATGTTTATACAACTCTGTGCTACACATTATATAAATAATTAACACGTTTGATCTTTTCAGGAGCCCTAAAAGATAGTCTTATTATCCCCAATCTACAGATGGAGAAACTGAGGCCCAGAGAGGTTTCTTTGCCAAGGTCAAAGCACATATAAAGCACATACTAGTCAGAGTTACTATGTGTTTTTAAAATTAAAAACCAACTCCTAACAAGTACTAAGTATAGTTTTTGACAGTCCCAGAGCTATTTTTTTTAAATGCCATGGTTATTACACAATTCTGGGTTCTGAGTTAAAAGATGGTTATATGGCTGATGACTTAACCTGAACTCCCATTCTTTGTCGAGGCTGGGAAAATGGCCTATCCGTTGTCAAGCTAGTGCAGCTCCCAGCACTTCCTGCAGGCTCTGAGAAGCTTCAAGTCCACAAGGGAGAGTCTCATACCACCTCCACTGGAAGCTGTCCAGCTCAGTGGTAATAAAAATGCCCTTGCTATTGGCTTCCATCCTCCCATGTAGGCTTCAAGGCTGCTTCTGTTGCCACTGCTGTTGCTGGTTTTGCTATGGAAAGGTATAATCACATTTTTCACATGTTAAATTATGAATGGTGGTGAATATTATGAATAACCCTATAATTTCTGGGGAGTTCAGAAAATTCACATGTATCAAAAAGGCAGGGCTGTGGAATACAAGGTTAACGAAACAGCCAAGCAGAGCCTGCTGCGCAGGACTGCGAACCATAGCCCAGCCATTTCTATACCAATTGTTGTGGGCTTTTCCTGTATTTCAAACAGACTGAAAAATACATTAGGTAAGATGACACCCATGTACATGCCAACCAGATCAAACATATTTAATGCTTTACCATATCTGTGCAGATCTTATTTTCTCCTAGAGAAGAAACATTACAGATTTCTGCAGCCCCTCCCTCCTACCCATCCCTGTTTCACCTCTCTCCCTGGAGTAACCATTATCCTGAATTAGTGTGGATCATCCTGCGCTCATTACAGGGCTGCTATAACAAAATACCGTAAACTGGGTGACTTAAACAAAAGAAACATATTGCCTCACAACTCTGGAGTCTAGAAGCCCAAAGTCAAGGTGTTGGGAGAGCTGGTTTCTTCTGAGGGCTGTGATAGGGGAGCTGTTCCAGGCCTTTCTCCTAGCTTGAGGCAGCTCCAGGCATGCCTTGGCTTGTAGCTGCATCACTCCAATCCTCCATCTCCATATGATGCTCTCCTGAGTGTATACATCATTTTCTGTCGTGTGTGTTTGTCTCTGTGTCCAAATGTTCCTTTTTCATAACAACACAGTCGTATTAGATCAGGGGCCACCTGAGTGACCTCATCTTAATTAATTTAATCATCTGCAAAGACCGTCTCCAAATAAGGTCACAATCACAGGTGCTGGGGATAGAACTTCAGCAGGCTTAGGGGAACACAAAGCCCATAAAACACTCCTTGTATGTTTTTGCAAGGGATGTGACCACCTTTTGGCTCGTTGATGATTCCGTTAACATGAAGATTTCCAGCATTTGGACTCAGTATAGTTCCTCGTGTCTGTTCAGAAAGCCATATAAAAACATACGTAATTATGTATGAAAGTATATGTCATGGGGATGAATCCTAGTTCAAAATCCAACCTAGCTGTCCCAGTGGGGCTGCATCTTATCCCAGAAAGTCTCAACAATGAAGCTTTAATGCACCTCACCTCCTAGAACAGAAGATACAAACCAGAGAATTTCCCTTATAGACAGGAAGATAAAGTGTATCCCTCTTGCTTCAGCAGACTGGGAAAGAGTGTTTTATGTGGGGCGATTACCTCTACGCAGCAGTAACACACTCCAGCATCTCATGGGCTCATCACAACAAAAGTTTGTTTCTTGTTCTTTTATGGCTCTTAGTCGTATGGACCTGGAGGTGATAATTGACCCCAAATAGGCACCTAGACCCTACAAGAGAGTGGAATGGAATGTTTGGTAAGCACTAACTGTCTCATCTACAAAGGAAAGAAAGACAGATGTGTGTGCTCTTGCTTCCCCCCTCATACAATAAAACCTCAAATAGGGGAAACAATAGAAATATCTAGAGAAATGCAGACAAATTCAAGAATGTTAGGAGACCCAGGCCATAGCCTAGAGATGTTGTTATAGAAGCCACCAACATCTGCATGTTGGCATGGTGTGGAGTCTGGAGGGCAACCTTGCTGAAGGAAGGTGGCTGGGTAGATAAACCTAATGCAGGATTTATGAGGCTTTATGGCTGCTTGGAGAAAGCAAAGAATTCTGAGGCTCCATGTGGCCCACTGTGGGGATACAAAGGTAGTAGAAAGACTGGTGGACAGACGGAGGCACAGAATCAAGACAGAGACTGCAGTGTGCAGGGCGTTTGCAACCAGAAGCCCATGGTCCAGACCATAGATCCTAGAGGTAGCAATAGGCACAAGGTCAACAGTTTCCAGTCCTGAGAGAGGGCTGTACTCCCTCCATCCTGGGCCCCAGCTCCACACAGCCCTCCCCACACCCAGAGGCATTAATCAGGGAAGAAAGAAGCACGGAGAAAGAGAAAACAATCTGAAAGATCAAGCATTTCCTCCGAAGAGACTGAGTCATTGGAAAACCAACTTACATTGGAAACAACTGCGATACTAAACACTGGCAAATTTAATTTTTCCTCTTATTTCCAACATGGTGAGGAAATTCTGAGAAAAACCAGATACAGCATAGAAAATAAAGAAGTTAGAATTTCTGTGCACGACTAAATACAGTGTAAGTAAATTTGCAACCCTGCAACATACACTAATTTAATTACTTTGCATGGAAAATCTAGATGTAGTCATGAACACTGATACAGAAAAGTCTAGTTTCCTTGAGTTCTTCAACTAGAAGGCAAAATAGCTGAATGGCTTTCCTGGGCGTTGTCTGTGACAGCTGTCTCATTTCATTTTCTAATGTGTGAGGCTTCATCGGGAAATGTGCACTGTTAACTATTTGACCCATGGCAGGGCTGAGACCCGAGAGCTGACCAGGAGGTAACAGGGCAGGAAAAGGTGTTAGAACAGGGAATACGTGCCTCGTGCCAAAGAAAAGCAAAGAAACAGAAAGTTGAAGCAGGGAAATGGCAGGCTGAAGAGTGATCGTAACATATTGGAGTCCTGCATCCCAACTAAACAAATCAGAGAGATCAGCAATGCATAAGTAAATAATACATATAATATAATATATAATAATAAATGCATAAATAAAAAATACCTAAGTTGCTCATATACAAGTTGGCAGAGATTTGGCTATCCACAAGGAAATCCAGGGGTTTTCATTGACGATGTGTCTGGGAGGACTCCAGGATATGATTCAGCTGTATGAAAAACAAATTAAAGAATCCTAGATTATACTTAAAAGGTTGTGAATGTTTATGATTGTTTGTGCTCATCAGACTGTACATAATACTAATAAAGGATAGGAGACTGGACAAATATCCCAGCTCCTTCACCCATAGGTGAGACAACTCTGAGGGTAAGCTCTATTTAGTGTCCCAGTGATCCGAAGCATGAATGACAAGCCCCAGCCCCCCTTGCTCATAGCAGTACATGCTCAGTAACACAGCCTGTATTAGTGTCTCCCCCTTCCCTGTTCTACTTCCTCACTTCCTACTCATGCTTACTGGGATCACCTTCCGAATACCCATCCCCATTTTAATCCTCGTCCGAGGGTTGCTTCTGGGAGAGCCCAGCCCAAGACACTACCATGTGGAGTCGCAAGTACCACAGTGAACGAAAGATATTGACAGGAGAAATTGTATCCCGTGGGGAGAGACCCGGATAATCAAGGGTCTGGAAATGATGTCTCATGAAGAGCAATTAAAGAAACAAGGGACATTCAACCTTAGGAAGAGGAGATTTAGGAAATGCAAAGATCTTTAAGTCTGAAAGCCTGGTAAGAGAAAAAGAGAACAGCTTGGCATGTGTTGATCCAGAAGGTGACCATTAATGTGAGGATTTGGATGAAAGTCTGTGTTGGGGTAAACTGGGTGCTTCAGCTCTGGCAAATGGATGTGAACTGGAGGCAGCAAAGACTGACTAACAAAGGCATGATCGTAATAGACTTAGGCTGTTCAGAGTGCAGATTAGTGTTGAGATAACTGTTTGAAGAATGTTGATGCCTTTTTTATGAAGAATGTCGATGCTTTTAAAATTAGATTGCTAATCAGGCGGCAGTCACAAGTCTGATTTTCTTTCTTAATCACTGAAGGCTGTCTCCTTTAGCCTTCTGGATGGCTACTTTTAATGAGTTTAGTGTGCCTCGGTATTTCCAAGGGGACTCACTGACTGCTTGACAGCCTCCAATTTGTAAAGATGAGTATGATAATCACCCTCCTTTCACAAGGCATAGGATAAAAAGACTGAGCTTAAAGTGAAGAAAAGACAGAGGCATCCAGCCACATTAAAAACCACATTCTCGAGAACTAATGTGAGCGTTGGAACATGAATCTCTTGCATTAGTCATTGCAATTTAATATTTACTGCACATGAGTTACCACCTATTAAAATTTAGAGTAAAATATCTGGATGTGACTCATGTCATATAAAAAGTCAGAAAAATTCTTACTTAAAAATACACAGTAGTAAAGTCCTCTTTTACCTTAAAATATAAATTAAAATGTGCTCTAGAAAATAAAATACACTAACCGGATAAATCATGGCATGGACTAGCCCTTTCATTGGTTAGGATAATTTCTGTTGCAGCTCACAGAAAATTTTACTAATAGTAGCCTAATTCATGGAGACACTTAGTGCTTACCTGACAAGGAATCCTGGGATTGGCCCCCTGGCTCACACATGTCCTCAAGGATATAGTTCTTCCTTTCCTTCCACTCTGCATCCTTCTCATATTCACTTTCATCCTCAGATTTTCACCCCATGATAAAAAGATGGCTGCCTTGGTTCCATGCATCGCCTTCTCACAATAGAACATCCAACACTCCACATGAATGTTATACCCACATGATTCACCATTGCCTAAAGCTGGAAGCAACCAAGATGTCCTTCAACAGGCCAATGGATAAACAAAATATGGTTATATCCATGTAATGGGTAAAAAGAAGTGAGCTACCAGCCGGGCATGGTGGCTCACGTCTATAACCCCAGCACTTTGGGAGGCCCAGGTGGGTGGATCACCTGAGGTCAGGAATTCGAGACCAGCCTGACCAACATGGAGAAACCCTGTCTCTGCTAAAAATACAAAAATTAGCCCAGCATGGTGGCACATGCCTGTAATCCCAGCTACTTGGGAGGCTGAAGCAGGAGAATCACTTGAACTTGGGAGGCGGATGTTGCGGTGAGCTGAGATCACGCCATTGCACTCCATCCTGCGCAACAAGACAGAAACTCCATCTAAAAAAAAAAAAAAAAGAAGTGAGCTACCAAAAAAGAAATAAAGAAATGAGCTACCAAGCCACAGAAAGACATAGAGGAACCTTAAGTACATATTTTTACATTAAAAAGGGCAGTCCGAAAAGCTCATATACTGTGTAATTCCAACCATATGACATTCTGAAAAGAAAAAAAAGCAAAACTATGGAGACAGTAAAAGGATCAGTGTGGTCAGGAGTTCAGGAGGAGTGAGAGGGGTTGAATAGGTGGGGCACACAGGATTTTAGGACAGTGAACATATTCTGTATGATACTGAAATAGTGGATACATGACATTATGCATTTGGCAAAACCCATAGAATTCACAAGACAGAGTGCATCCTAATGTAAACTTTGGACTTTATTTAATAATAATGTATCAATATTGGCTCATCAATCTTAACAAATGTACCGCATTAATGGACGATGTTAATGATAAAAGGATGGCAAGGGACAGGCTTGGGGTGGGATAAGTATATGGAGTTCTTTGTACTATGTGCTCGATTTTTTTGTAAATCTAAAGCTATACTAGAAAATGAAGTTTGTTAACTATAAAAAAATTAAATACAGAAAAGGAGGTAATGAGGTCAGAAATCCTACTCTATATTTCCTTCATTTTATTAGAGAGGAAAATCTTTGCCAGAAACTCCAAATGCATGTTCTTTAATATCTCATTGGCCAGCTATGGGTCAATTTTAGCTGCTGGGGAGTGTGGGGGAAAGATTGGGAATGGCTATTGAGTTGATAAACAAAGAGTCTGACACTGAACTTATCCCTGAAGGTGGGGAAATAATGCTGTAAGTACTCTAAGATTCTGTAGTAATGTTAGTATGAAAAGAGGATTTTGGAATTCCAGTTTAAGTTAAATTTCAATAGAAGTTCACAAGTTAGCATCTTCTATTTTCTGATCAAAATAATGAAAACTAGATTTTTAAAAATAAAAAAATTTCGTAAAACATAAGAAACTTAGCTGAAAATAAAATTATCACGAGATTTTTAGAAAAATTCCACAATTAGTGCTCGCTTTGGCAGCACATATAGTAGAAAAATTCCGCAATTAATAAGACATGTGGAGCAAAGATGAAATTGCAACCTGTCACTTGCAGAAATATTTTCTTATTCAAGAATGAATGAATGAATTTGGCTAGACACAGTGTCTCACATCTGTAATCCCAGCACCTTGGGAGGCCAAGACAGAAGGATACCTTGAGCCCAAGAGTTCGAGACCAGCCTGCACAACATGGCAAAACTATGTCTCTACAAAAAAAAATACAAAAATTAGCCAGGCATGGTGGCATGCACTTGCAGTCCCAGCTTCTCGGGAGGCTGAGGTGGGAGGATTATCTGAGCCTGGGGAGGTTGAAGCTGAAGTGAGTCATGATCACACCACTGCACGCCAGCCTGGACTGCACAGCAAGACTCTGTCTCAAAAAACAAAAAAAATTATTGTAAAGATGAGACTAATTTTCCCCCACTATCTACTGCCCAGTTCAGTGATAGAAGGTCTGTACTAACCAGAAAACTGAAAACCTGTTTCTCTCCACAAGACAGGTGTTATCTAAGGTAAGTCCTATTTCAGCCATCCCATCATCCACCCCAATAACATCTTTCTACCTTTGTTTTGGAATTATGATACCCAATAATGGACTATGGCTAGAGAAGAAGGGATAAGCACCAACGTTCTCACTTCTGAGTGCTACAGACTGATAAGAAGGAGCAGAAACATGAAGAAGTAACAGATCAGCACTTTGGGAAATCTCAGATTTTAAATCATTCTTTCTAGCAAGGAAAGAACTATAAACATTTGCCAACCCTTATCTTATTATTTGAGAGAATTCTAACAACTAGGTGGGAGTAAAAGAATTAAAAAAAAAATCCATCCACATGATTTATGGAACACATCAGTCCTCAATAAACATTTCTTCATTCAAGGAACCGGCTAAATATGGGACCTATAAAAACATTCAGCTATCCTGTAGTCCCAGCTACTCAGGAGGCTGAGGCAGGAGAATGGCGTGAACCAGGGAGGCGGAGCTTGCAGTGACCCGAGATCGCGCCACTGCACTCCAGCCTGGGCGACAGAGGGAGACTCCGTCTCAAAAAAAAAACAAATATTCAGCTGTATAGGAAAAAGAGTTCAGGCCTTTACACATCACGAGGAACAATAAATTTTAACAAATGTTTATTGTAGAAAATGAGTACATTTTAGAAATCACCCGATGTGTGTTCTAAATAAATTCCCCCCAAAAAACAAACAAAAAGACCATAAATACCAGTACGAAAGATGATACAATATGATAACAGACTTTGAAGTAAACAAAGGAGAAATTGACAAGATAAAGAAAGACAAGAAAAATTAAAGTGTGGTGGCATTAAAAATTAAAAATTAAAATGGCACCATTGGCCGGGCCCAGTGGCTCACACCTGTAATCCCAGCACTGTGAGAGGCCGAGATAGGTGGATCACCTGAGGTCAAGAGTTCAAGACCAGCCTGGCCAACATGGTAAAACCCCATCTCTACTAAAAATACAAAACAAACAAACAAACAAAAAAAATTAGCTGGGCCTAATGGTGGGCACCTGTAATCCCACCTAGTCGGGAGGCTGAGGCAGCAGAATCAGTTTAACCCAGGAGGCGGAGGTTGCAGTGAGCCAAGATCACACCATTGCACTCCAGCCTGGGCAACAAGAGTGAAATTCTGTCTCAACAAAATAAATAAATAAAAAATAAATAAATAAAAAATAAATAAATAAAATGGTACCATCGATGTGCTATTGCCTTTAAAAACCACCAAAATATAAACCAATAATCAAATGATATATTAAAATATAGAATGGGACCATTGTGGTATTACAGAAATGGTGGGAGAACATAAAAACCAATAAAATATGTAATTAAAAGTAGACTACAAATATAAAACAATTTTGCAAATAAAAGCATAAAGGTTACATAAGAATACACAATGGTTTTATAATAATTATCTGTGTTGAAAAGCAGAGACTATAAATTGAAAACTCATGAAAGATTTTCAGGCAAGATGAGATGAAGTGGAAATATTCAAAAAGTCTATTTGTCCTGGATGGGCACAGTGACATGCATGCCTGTGTTCCCAGCTACTCTGGAGACTAAAATGGAAGGATCACGTGAGGCCAGGCATTCAAGACTGGCCTGGACAACATAGTGAGACCCTGTCTCTACCAAAAAAAAAAAAAGAAAAGAAAAAAAGTCAATTTTTCATAGAGGGAAACAGTAAATTCTGCCATTTGTGATGCACATCATTAGAGAAATATAAATTTAAAAAGAATCTTTCAAACATAAAGTATCCTATAGAATCAGGATGTCATATAACAGTTTAGCAAAATATTAAAAAAAACACAAAATAAGGAAAGAAAGAAAATAAGAAAGAATAAAATCAAACATAGGTTGTTACAATAAATAGGTACAGACTAACCTCTTTTCATCCATTTGTCAAAAGAAATGCAATCCAACTGTATAGAGAGTGCAGGATTCAGGACTAAACAAAGCAACACAGAAACAACAAAAGACAAAAAATGAGTACAGATACATCAGGCAAATGCAAACTGAGAGAAGTCAGATGACCCAAAATTAATATCACACAAATTATAACAAAAGAAAAAAACATTAAATGCAACACTTTATTCACAATGAAAATATATTGCAGAAAATGCATACATTTTAGAACTCACCTGATTTGTCTTCTAAATAAATATCCCCCAAAACAGAAAGAATCCATAAATAATAGCCCAAAAGATGATATAATACAATAACAGACTTTAAAGAAAAGAAGGTGAAATGGACAAGAAAAACACAAAATGAACAAATTATAACAGAAGGAAAAAAGCATTAAATGCAACCATGTATTCACAATGAAGATATATTGCAGAAAATGCATACATTTTAGAAATCACCTGATTTGTGTTCTAAATAAATTTCCCCCAAAACAAAAAATAATCCATAAATAATAGCACAAAAAATGATCTAATACAATAACAGACTTTAAAGAAAAAAAGGCAAAATGGACAAGATAATGAAAGACAACAGGAAAAATTAAAGTGTCCTGAGTCTTTATTCAGAAAGGTGCAGCAGCTCTATGAAATAAATACTATATAAAACTCTTCCAAGGGACACCCAAGAAAACTGGAGTAAATATTCGGGAGGTTGATATGGTTTGACTATGTCTCCACCCAAATCTCATCTTGAATTGTATCTCCCCAAATCCCCACATGTTGTGAGAGGGACCTGCTGGGACGTAATTAAATCATGGGGACAGGTTTCCCCATGCTGTTCTTGTGATAGTGAATAAGTCTCAGAGGCCTGATGCTTTTATAAAAGGCAGTTCCCCTGCACACACTCTCTTGCCTGCCTCCATGTAATATGTGCCTTTGCTCCTCCTTCACCTTCCTCCATGATTGTGAGGCCTCCACAGCCATGTGGAACTGTGAGTCCATTAAACTTCTTTTTCTTTATAAATTACCCAGTCTTGGGTATTTCTTCATAGCAGCATTAAAATGGACTAATACAGAGGTGTATTCCTGGGGTAGAGGGATTAGTATTGTAGAGACATCAATTCTCTCCAAAATAATACATTAATTTAATGCAAACTCCATCAACTCCCCCCGAACTCAAAATATTGTTTCTGGAACTTGACAAAATTATTTGAAAGTTCCTGTGGAAGAACAAAGTAGATGAGAACAACAAAGTAATATTTAACAAAAAGATTAAGCAGCAGGTTTTGTGCTGCCACATAATTAACATAGGCACACTCGGCAGTGCTTCTCATTGCCATTTTCTCTCATTGTGACTGTCCCCACTCTCCACAGTGGCTACCTTGACCCTCAAGCCAGCATCCTCCCCACCCACTCCAGCCCACTCCCAGACTTCCCTCATATTTCATAGAGAAGAAGAGAAGAAAGAAGCCTACAGGTGGACATTCCCACATCTCTGCTTCCATTCCTTTTTTCTCTTACTGTGGAGAAATTTTAATTCCACTTATCAAAGGCATCATGTTCTGGATCCCACATACACTTTAATTCTCAAGGATTTCCTTACTCTCTCTGTCTCTTTCTTTCTCCTGGATTATTACCATCAGTTGAGAAACATTCTTTAATGTCTCTAATAACAACAACAACAATGACAACAACAAAAAATCTTTAAGTGGATTCCTAGGATACCACCTTATTCTTTCTGCCAATGGCCAACATTCTTCAAATGAAAACAAGATTTAGTTTTCTTTCAAAATCAGGTTTTACTTTTACCCTAATCTTATTTCTACATCCAACATGCCACCAAAATTGCTATTGCCTGTGTTCCAGGGACATTTTTTTTTTTTTTTTGAGATGGAGTCTCACTCTGTTGCCCAGGCTGGAGTGCAGTGGTGTGATTTTGGCTCACTGCAACCTCTGCCTCCAGGGTTCAAGTGATTCTCCCGCTTCAGCCTCCTGAGTAGTTGGGATTACAGGTACCTGCCACCATGCCTGGCTAATTTTTGTATTTTTAGCAGAGACGGGGTTTCACCATGTTGGCCAGGCTGGTTTTGAACTCCTGACCTGAGGTGATCCACCCACCTCAACCTCTCAAAGTGCTGGGATTACAGGCGTGAGCCACTGCGCCCAGCTCTGTACTCCAGGGATATACTGATGCCAACGGATTCTCTTTCATTTTTCTCTTACCAAAGTTCTCAGCAACGTTCTACTCAACACCTTCCTCCACGAAATACCTCACCCTTTGGTCGGTGACTCCATTCTATGCTGTTTTTATTCCACTTGGTGCTATTTTTCCATTCTCCTGAGGTCCCTGGTCTTAATCTCTAAAGGTTGGAATTATTTATTGAGGGCTTGCTCATGTGTTTGCTTCTCTTTTTACTAGTCATCCTATAAGATCTAATCACTTTGCTCTTCCCAATATCTCCGAGCCCACAATTGTCTTCTAAACTGGACTAGCACCATCAACCGCAGTAGCTCAGCACATTTCACAGCCATCTCCGTGTGCTTCTGTCTAAAACAGAACTTCTGTTTCCACCCTACTCATGATCTGGTTCCATCTTTTGTCTACTTTTTCTTTGCACTTGACACCACAATATTGCTGTTTCTCAGACCAGAAAACTTCAAGTCACTCCTTACACCTGTCTTTTCTTCACCTCCACATTTAATCAGTGACTAGTATTGCTGGTTCGACCTTCTAAAGAGCTCATGAATTGATCCATCTATTTCCTTTCTATTAACAACCACCTTATATCATGTAGTCATCATTTCTCTGCAGACTGGTCTTTCTTTTGCTCTTGACCACCGGCAAACTTGTCTTCACTCAATAGCCATGGTTATTTTAAACAAAAACAGAAAGGAGAAGAAATCTGATCACTGAGCTCTTCTGATTAGAGCTCTTTAATGGTTTGCTTAGACATAGAATCCGAGGCCTTTGGTTCATTGTGGCTGTCACTATTTGTAATGATATAGTTATTGCTGTGCTTCCTTGGTTAGTGTCTGTCTCCCCTGCTCAGCTGTCAGATCCATGAGGTCAGAGGCTGTTTCTTTTGCTTTATTCATATATCTCAATCTTTAGCTAAGATAGGGCATAGAAAGGGCAGGTACTCGCTAAACAGTTTGATTCATTGAAGTGCTAACACTGGCATAATTACAACAGTGTGGTATTTCAGCAATAAGAGACTATACATCAAATGGAATATAAAATCAAGAATTACAGCCACTTACATGAAATTATTTACTATTAGATGGAGATAGCATATACAAATAATTTACAATGACTAAATTATTCAATAATCCCTTCCAGAAAAAAACTGAATAATTGAGGGAAAAAATCAATCTCTATATCATGCCACATGTAAAAAAAGATAAATGTTAAAGTACATTATAAAATAGTTAGAAGAAAACATAGGTGAATATCTTACAATTATTATACAGGGCAATTCGAAGCATAATTCCAAAGAAATCATTTTTTAAAAAAGAAAAACATAAACGTGTAAGAAGAGCCTTATAAGTTTTTTATACCTAATGCTAGATGACGAGTTAGTGGGTGCAGCGCACCAGCATGGCACATGTATACATATGTAACTTACCTGCACATTGCGCACATGTACCATAAAACCTAAAGTATAATAATAATAATAAAATAAATAAAAAAGTTTTTTATACTCTCACACTATTCTTTTATATTCTGGAAATCTATACTAAAGAAGTTGTGAATAATTGATGCTAAAATGTATATTTGAAGATATTTGTGCACTAGATTTAATAACAGAAAGAAATTAGAAATGATCTAAATGTAGAATACTGTGAATATGGTTAAATAATTATGACACACACACAAAGAAAACAATACTACACAGACATTCTAGATTGAATCTTTTTTTTTTTTTTTTTTTTGAGACAGAGTTTCCGCTCTTGTTGCCCAGGCTGGAGTTCAGTGGCGTGGTCTTGGCTCACTGCAACCTCCGCCTCCCAGGTTCAAGTGATTCTCCTGACTCAGCCTCCCAAGTAGCTGGGATTACAGGCAGGCGCCACCATGCCCAGCTAATTTTTGTATTTTTAGTAGAGACTGGTTTTCACCATGTTAGTCAGGCTGGTCTTGAACTCCTGACTTCAGGTGATCCACCTGCTTGGCCTCCCAAAATGCTGGGATTAGAGGCGTGAGCCACTGTGCCCAGCCTCTAGATTGAATCTTGAGGAATGAGAAATGAAAAAGAAATGTTTCCAAGGAAGTGTTAAGTGAAGAAAATGTGCTCTAAACAAAAAATAAAGTACGAGTTTATTGTTCAAATTTAAAAATATATAAACACTTAAAGAAAATACACTAAAATATTTCCCAAACTATATACATTGACTATGCATTAATTTTATAATCAGAAAACAGCAAATGTTCTTTTTTAAGACCTAAATAGCTCAGTAGAGACATAGCAGATGAATATTAAATCACAAATTTAAGTTCTAAAACATCTTTTTCATATTTTCCAAATGCACTTTAAAATGTTTGTCAAGCTATGAAAATTGAAAATGGAAAAGATGTAAGAGAAAATTCACAAATTTGGCCTGCTCTCATTGAACATTTTATGTTAAAAGAAATATAAGTTGAATAGAAAACAATAGGATACTTGGGAAGCTACATCCAAAAAAAATTGTCTTTACCAGCATTCAGCGATGGCAAAGTAAGTATGATGAATGCAGAATCCATGTATTTTTATTCATCTATTAAAATACTATTAAACATCTAGCATGTTCAAGACACTGCAGAGGACATTACGAAGGTAAAAGCCAAGTCCCTTGAAGAGTTTCTAAGGATTTTAAACAGTTGATTAGATGTTAGGACAGTCAGGCATCTGTTTATTATTTTATGTGAATAACCTCCTTCATCCAACAGAGTTGGGTTTTTTCCTTACTTTTCCATTTTCTGCAACATCTCAATGTACTCATTTTCTAGAAGGAACCCAAGACCCAAACAGCCACAAATGTTTGCTGGGCTCACTGGTTAAGAATGGTTGGTGGTTTGTAAAATATAAATAGAAGAAAAACTATAACCAGTTTCAGCCAGTCTGACGCCACTGAAAAACTGATGAATAAATAATGAGAGTGTCCTATATCTTTCATTAATCCAGATCTGGAGCCCTTAACTGGTGGGGCTCACAGAGTTCTGCCCCCTTCACAGGCATTTTCATCCAACATCAAATGCAAGAAATCCTGGCTGCTCTATTTGAGGCTTTGGGGGAATTCAGTGTTTCAAAATGGTGCCTTCCAGGAAAGGAACTCCCAAAAGCTGTTATTTTTCCTCAGTGGAAATTTTTCTTATGTGCCTAATGTTATTAAATTAGCACCATCTTTTTCTATTTCATCCTTTCTTTCTCTCTCTCTCCCTTGGAAAGCTTGCCCACTTCTGTCTTATTTGCAACCCTAAATGAGGCACTGAAGGTTCCGGGGGATTCTGAATGGCTCTGTGGATGGAATCCCAGTTACAGGCCAAAGAGATCTGCTTTATTTGGTACGAAAGAAACTGTGGTCCAGGTCATTAAAATTATTCATCAATTTAGAGCTGATAACATATGTTGCTACTGTGCTTAGTAGGACATTTTCACATCACATCCATTGGCCAACCTAAACTTCACAGGAACCCACTAAGTTAAGGGCAAGGCAAATTCTTATTACCGTTTTGCATAAGCATCAAGAATTTAAAAATTTTTATCAAAGCCACACAGCTTAGTAAATGTCAGATACCATGACAAAATTCAGAATGTCTGTTCTAAAAGTAGGTAGTTCTTCCACTCTCTCATACTGTCAAAAGTAGATGCGTTCATTACTAGGCAACTCTTTATTGAGCATCTACTATAAGCCAGGTCCTCTTTAGACCCAACAGTGAATGGCACAGACAAGCCCCTTGTCCTTGGGAAGCTCAAATTCCAGTGAGGGAAAGAAAACAAAAAAGCAAAAATAAAAATAAAATTACAGGAAATGCTACGTGGGATAAAGCATGGCTGGGGAAGGAGGACTACTTTAATGAACATGGTGAGAAATTCAGGATTTTTTGGGGGTAACATTTGAGCTTACCTCCAGATGACAAGCAGCAGCCAGCCATGCGAAGACCCAGGAGAAGAATGTTCCAGGCAGAGGGAACAGCAAATGAAAAGGCCCTGAGACAAGAACAAACTTAGCATGTCTCCGAGACAATAAAATAACCAGTGTAACAGAGGGATAAGAAAATAGGGAATGTTGATTATTTTTTAAAGGAAGTTGGAAATGTAGGCAAGATCAGACAGGTTAGGGTAAGGGGTTTGCGCTTTATTCCTGGTGCAGTGGAAAGCCATGGAAAGATTTGAGACAGAAACTACTATCTGATTAACAAACTTTAAAGATCCCTCTGGCTGCTATGTGAAGAATGGAATGGATTCTGTTAAAACAAGAGTGAGGCCGGGCGCGGTGGCTCATGCCTGTAATCCCAGCACTTTCTGAGGCTGAGGCGGGTGGATCACCTGAGGTCAGGAGATTGAGAACAGACTGGCCAACATGGTGAAATCCCATCTCTACCAAAAATACAAAAAAAATAGCTGGACGTGGTGGTGGGTGCCTGTAGTCCCAGCTACTCAGGAGGCTGAGGCAAGAGAATCTCTTGAACCCAGGCGGCGGAGGTTGGCAGTGAGCTGAGATCGCATCACCGCACTCCAGCCTGGGTGACAGAGCAAGACTCTGTCTCTATTAAAAAAACAAAACAAACAAACAAACAAAAACAAGAGTGGAAACATAAAGACCAGTTAGGAGAACACCCCAGTGACCCAAGAAAGGGATATGGTACTTGGACCAGGGTGGAAACTGTAGGGGTAGAGAGATGTGAGTTGATTTGGGGTGCATTTTGGAAGGAGAGCTGACTAGCATTTCTGATAGGTTAGATAGTAATGGGAGGAGGTGGGGAAGAAAGAATACAGGGTAATTCGTAAATATTTGGCCTTTGTAATGGATGATCTATTTATTATTCATTAATTCTTTTATTTATTCAAGTATTTATTGAGTACCTACTATACACCTATTACAAGTTAAGTACTATGCAGTACTTAACCTCCCGAAAAGACGTGATCCATGCCCTCACAGAGCTTGTAGACTAGCAGGCAACATGGACAATTGAGGTATAACCCAATGTGATAGGTTCTATGATGCAGCAGGGGGTCTGGCCAACCAAACTGGGCCTGGAGAAGGGGGAAGTGACATTTTGGCTGAGTCCCCAAAGAGAAGTGGGAGGAAGCCAGGCTAACAGCCTTTCTACTCAGGGGAAACCACATTAGCAGAAGTGGGAGACCGGGGCACTCAAGGAACAGAAAGCCACTCAGTACTGCCAGAGTCGGTGTGCAAGAGGGACTGGCAGTAAGCTGGAGACATGGGCAAGAAGCAGGCAACAAAAAGGAGCTTGGCCTTTGGAAACTGTTAAAAGAAAAACTTCATCCGAGTTAGATTTAAAGGAGTTTAATTGAGCAATGAATGATTCACGAATTGGGCAGCCGTCAGAATCACAGCAGATTCAGAGAAACTCCAGCGCGGCCACATGGTAGAAGATTTATAGACAAAAAAAGGGAAGTGACGTGCAGAAATAGGAAGTGAGGTACAGAAACAGCTGGATTAGTTACAGGTTGGCGTTTGCCTTATTTGAACACAGTTTGAACACTGAGCAGTGTATGAGTGATTGAAGCATGGCTGCTGGGGTTGGTCAAGACTCAGCTATTGTTACTGGTGCATACTCCTTAGTTAGGTTTTCAATCTTTTCTATCAAGTTAGGTTATGGTTCATCCACAAGGACTCAAATATAGAAGTACAGAGTCCTTCTCAGGTCATATTTAGTTTGCTTTAACAAAGGGAAAGGGAAAGCAAAACATGGTTATAGCCAGGACAGAGATGATGTGATTTGTGTTTCAGAACCATGTGTTAGATCTGAAGAGAGCAAACTGCAGAGTATTGTCTACAGCATGACCTCATGTTCGTTAAAACTAGAAAAAAAAAAATCTGTATGTGTATACACATAAAACACACACACACACACACACACACACAAATCTGTATGTGTGTTCACATACAGTTATATTATATTGCGAACCCAAAATATCTGAGACAGGTCTCAATGAATGTCTCAGGAGGTCCTGACAACAAGTGCGCTAGGTGATCAGGGTACAGCTTGCTGTTATACATTTTAGGGAGACATAATACATTCGGGACAACTCAAAGTGGGAGGGGTTTCAGGTTACAGGTAGATTTAAAAATTTTCTGATTGGCAATTTGAAAGAGTTATTATCAGTAGAAAGGAATGTCTGGATTAGGATAAGGGGTTATGGAGACCAAGGTTTTATCAGATGACGCCTCCAGGTAGCAGCCTTCAGAGAGAATAGATTGTAACTGTTTCTTATCAAACTTACCGTCTGTGTTGATATTACTGCCGGAAAGGTATAATGACCCCCTTTTTCATCAGGGCCTAAACTAGATTTTCAGGTTAACTCCACAATGCTCCTGGCCGAGAGGAGGGGTGATTCAAATGGATGTGAGTCTTAGAATTTCATTTTTGATTATATACAGTTTGTAAAAATATTTAAATAGGTGTGGAAAAAAGGGTGGAAGGATACACAATAAATATAACATTAGTGGCCACACAGGTGTGGAAAGAGAAGGAGGAGCTTATTATTTTTTAATGTAACTTCTTATGTTCAAAAGCACATATTTCTTGGTTAATTATTTTATTTTATTTTTTTCTGTTTTTTTAATACACTTTAAGTTCTGGGATGCGTGTGCAGAATGTGCAGGTTTGTTACATATGTATACATGTGTCCTAGTGGTTTGCTGCACCTATCAACCCGATATCTAGGTTTTAAGCCCCACATGCAGTAGGTGTTTTTTCTAATGCTCTCCCTCCCCTTGCTCTCGATTCCCTGACAGGCCCCGGTGTGTGATGTTCCCCTCCCTGTGTCCATGTGTTCTCATTGTTCAACTCCCACCTATGAATGAGAACATGCGGTGTTTGGTTTTCTGTTCCTGTGTTTTCTGAGAATGATGGTTTCCAGCTTCATCCATGTCTCTGCAAAGGATATGAACTCATTTTTCTTATGGGTGCATAGTATTTCATGGTGTATATGTGCCAAATTGTATCAGTTTATCATTGATGGGCTTTTGGGTTGGTTCCAAGTCTTTGCTATTGGAAATAGTGCTGCAATAAACATACATGTGCATGTGTCTTTATAGTAGAATGATTCATAATCCTTTGGGTATATACCCAGTAATGGGATGGCTGGGTCAAATTGTATTTCTGGTTCTAGATCCTTGAGGAATTGCCACACTGTCTTCCACAATAGTTGAACTAATTTACATTCCCACCAACAGTGTAGAAGCATTCCTCTTTCTCCACAGCCTTGCCAGCATCTGTTGTTTCCTGACTTTTTAATGATTGCCATTTTAACTGGCATGAGGTGCTATCTCGTTGTGGTTTTGATTTGCGTTTTTCTAATGACCAGTGATAATGAGCTTTTTTTCATATGTTTGTTGGCTGCATAAACGTCTTCTTTTGAGACATATCTGTTCATATGTGTCACCCACTTTTTGATGGTGTTTTTTTTTTCTTGTAAATTTGTTAAAGTTCCTTGTAGATTCTGGATATTAGACCTTTGTCAGATGGATAGATTGCAAAAATTTTCTCCCATTCTGTAGGTTGCCTGTTCACTCTGATGGTAGTTTCTTTGGCTGGGCAGAAGCTCCTTAGTTTATCCCACTTGTGAATTTTGGCTTTTGTTGCCATTGCTTTTGGTGTTTTAGTCATGAAGTCTTTGCCCATGCCTATGTCCTGAATGGTATTGCCTAGGTTTTCTTCTAGCGTTTTTATGGTTTTAGGTTTTACGTTTAAGTCTTTAATCCATCTTGAGTTAATTTTTGTACAAGATATAAGGAAGGGGTCCAGTTTCAGTTTTCTGCATATGGCTAGACAGTTTTCCCAGCACCACTTATTAAATATGGAATCCTTTCCCCATTGCTTGTTTTTGTCAGGTTTTTTGAAGATCAGATGGTTGTAGATGTTTGGTGTTATTTCTGAGGCTTCTGTTCTGTTCCATGGGTCTATATATCTGTTTTGGTACCAGTACCATGCTGTTTTGGTTACTGCAGCCTTGTAGTATAGTTTGAAGTCAGAGAGCATGATGCCTCCAGCTTTGTTCTTTTTGCTTAGGATTTCCTTGGCTATACGGGCTCTTTTTTGGTTCCATATGAAATTTAAAGTAGTTTTTTCTAATTCTGTGAAGAAAGTCAATGGAAGCTTGATGGGAATAGCATTCAATATATAAATTACTTTGGGCAATATGGCCATTTTCACAATATTGATTCTTCCTATCTATGAGCATGGAATGTTTTTCCATTTGTTTGTGTCCTCACTTATTTCCTTTAGTGGTGGTTTGTAGTTCTCCTTGAAGAGGTCCTTCAAGTCCCTTGTAAGTTGTATTCCAAGGTATTTTATTCTCTTTGTAGCAGTTGTGAATGGGAGTTCACTCAGGATTTGGCTGTTTGTCTATTATTGGTGTATAGAAATGCTTGTGATTTTTGCACATTGATTTTGTATCCTGAGACTTTGCTGAATTTGCTTATCAGCTTAAGGAGTTTTTGGGCTGAGATAGTGGGGTTTTCTAAATATACAATCATGTCATTGGCAAACAGAGACAATTTGGCTTCCTCCTTTCCTATTTGAATACCCTTTGTTTCTTTCTCCTGCCTGCTTGTCCTGGCCAGAACTTCCAATACTATGTTGAATAGGAGTGGTGAGAGAGGGCATCCTTGTCTTGTGCCGGTTTTCAAAGGGAATGCTTCTAGCTTTTGCCCATTCAGTGATATTGGGTGTGGGTTTGTCATAAATAGTTCTTATTATTTTGAGATATGTTCCATTCCATCAGTACCTAGTTTATTGAGTGTTTTTAGCATGAAGGGGTGTTGAATTTTATCAAAGGCCTTTTCTGTGTCTATTGAGATAATCATGTGTTTTTTGTCATTGGTTCTGTTTATGTGATGGGTTATGTTTATTGATTTGTGTATGCTGAACCAGCTTTGAATCCCAGGGATGAAGCTGACTCGATTATGGTGGATAAGCTTTTTGATGTGCTGCTGGATTCAGTTTGCCAGTATTTTATTGAGGATTTTTGCATTGATGTTCATCAGGGATATTGGCCTGAAATTTTCTTTTTCTCTTGTGTCTCTGCCAGGTTTTGGTATCAGGATGAGGCTGGCCTCATAAAATGAGTTAGGGAGGAGTCCCTCTTTTTCTATTGTTTGGAATAGTTTCAGAAGGAAGGGTAACAGCTCCTCTTTCTACCTCTGGTAGAATTTGGCTGTGAGTCCGTGTGGTCCTGGACTTTTTTGGTTGGTAGGCTATTAATTACTGCCTCAATTTCAGAACTTATTATTGATCTATTCAGGGTTTGACTTCTTCCTGGTTTAGTCTTGGGAGGGTGTGTGTCCAGGAATTTATCCACTCTTCTAGATTTTATTCTTCTAGATTTTATTCTTCTAGATTTTATTCTTCTAGATTTTCTAGTTTGTTTGCATAGAGGTGTTTATAGTATTCTCCGATGGTAGTTTGTACTTCTGTGGGATCAGTGGTGATATCCCCTTTATCATTTTTTATTGTGTCTATTGGATTCTTCTTTCTTTTCTTCTTTATTAGTCTGGCTAGCAGTCTGTCTGTTTTGTTAATCTTCCCAAAAAACCAGCTCCTGGATTCATTGATTTTTTGAAGGGTTTTTTGTGTCTCTATCTACTTCAGTTCTGCTCTGATCTTAGTTATTTTTTGTCTTCTGCTAGCTTTTGAATTTGTTTGCTCATGCTTCTCTAGTTCTTTTGTGATGTTGGGGTGTCAATTTTTGATCTTTCCCGCTTTCTCCTGTGGGCATTTAGTGCTATAAATTTCCCTGTAAACACTGCTTTACCTGTGTCCCAGAGATTCTGGTATATTGTCTCTTTGTTCTCATTGGTTTCAAAAAACTTATTTATTTCTGCCTTAATTTTATTATTTACTCAGTAGTTATTCAGGAACAGGTTGTCCAGTTTCCATGCAGTTGTCCTGTTTTGAGTGAATTCCTTAATTCTGAGTTCTAATTTGATTGCACTGTGGTCTGAGAGACTGTTTGTTGTGATTTCTGTTCTTTTGCATTTACTGAAGAGAGTTTTACTTCCAATTATGTGGTCAATTTTAGAATAAGTGCTATGTGCTGCTGAGAAGAATGTATATTCTGCTGATTTGGGGTGGAGAGTTCTGTAGGTGTCTATTAGGTCTGCTTGGTCCAGAGCTGAGTTCAAGTCCTGAATATTCTTGTTAATTTTCTGTCTCGTTGATCTGTCTAATATTGACAGTGGGGTGTTAAAAGTCTCCAACTATTATTGTGTGCAAGTCTAAGTCTCTTTGTACATCTCTAGGAACTTGCTTTATGAATCTGGGTGCTCCTGTGTTGGATGCGTATATATTTAGGATGGTTAGCTCTTCTTGTTGCATTGATCACTTTACCATTATGTAATTCCCTTCTTTGTCTTTTTTGATCTTTCTCGGTTTAAAGTCTGTTTTATCAGAGACTAAGATTGCAACCCCTGCTTTCCTATTTTTTTTTTTTTTTTTTGCTTTCCATTTGCTTGGTAAGTATTCCTCCATCCTTTTATTTTGAGCCTATGTGTGTCTTTGCACATGAGATGGGTCTCCTGAATACAGCACACTGATGAGTCTTGACTCTTTATCCAACTTGCCAGTCTGTGTCTTTTAATTGTGGCATTTAGCCCATTTACATTTAAGGTTAATATTGTTATGTGTGAATTTAATCCTGTCATCATGCTGCTAGCTGGTTATTTTTGCACATTAATTGATGTTTTTTTCATAGTGTCGTTGGTCTTTATATTTTGGTATGTTTTTGCAGTGGCTGGTACCGGTTTTTCCTTTCCATATTTAGTGCTTCTTTCAGGAGCTCTTATAAGGCAGGCCTGGTGGTGACAAAATCCCTCAGCATTTGCTTGTCTGCAAAGGATTTTATTTCTCCTTCACTTATGAAGCTTAGTTTGGCTGAATATGAAATTCTGAGTTGAAAATTCTTTTCTTTAAGAATGTTGAATATTGGCCTCCACTCTCTTCTGGCTTGTAGGGTTTCTGCTGAGTGATCCACTGTTAGACTGATGGGCTTCCCTTTGTGGGTAATATGAGCTTTCTGTCTGGCTGCCCTTAACATTTTTCCTTCGTTTCAACCTTGGAGAATCTGACTGTTATGTGTCTTGGGGTTGCTCTTCTTGAGGACTATCTTAGTGGTGTTCTCTGTATTTCCTGAATTTGAATGTTGGCCTGTCTTGCTAGATTGGGGAAAGTCTCCTGGATAATACCCTGAAGTGTGTTTTCCAACTTGGTTCCATCCTCCCCATCACTTTCAGGTACACCAATCAAGCATAGGTTTGGTCTTTTCACATAGTCCCATATTTCTGGGAAGCTTTGTTTGTTTCTTTTCATTCTTTTTTCTCTAATCTTGTCTTCACACTTTATTTCATTAAGTTGATCTTCAATCTCTGATATCCTTTCTTCTGCTTGATCAATTCAGTTATTGATACTTGTGTATGCCTCACAAAGTTCTCATGCTGTGTTTTTCAGCTCCATCAGGTCATTTATGTTCTTCTCTAAACTGCTTATTCTAGTTAGCAGTTCCTGTAACATTTTATGAAGGTTCTTAGCTTCCTTGCATTGGGTTAGAACATGCTCCTTTAGCTCACAGGAGTTTGTTATTACCTAATCTCTGAAGCCTACTTCTGATAATTCATCAAACTCATTCTCCATCCAGTTTTGTGTCCTTGCTGGAGAGGAGCTGCGATCATTTGGAGAAGAGGAAGCATTCTGGTTTTTGGAGTTTTCACCCTTTTTGCACTAGTTTTTCCTCATCTTTGTGGATTTATCTACCTTTGATCTTTGATGCTGAAGACCTTTGGATGGGGTTTTTGTGTGGGTGTCCTTTTTGCTGATGTTGATGGTTATTGCTTTCTGTTTGTTAGTTTTCCTTCTAACAGTCAGGCCCCTTTTCTGCAGGTCTGCTGGAGTTTGCTGCGGGTCCAGTCCAGACCCTGTTTGCCTGCATATCACCAGTGGAGGCTGCAGAACAGCAAAGATTGCTGCCTGTTCCTTCTTCAAGAAGCTTCATCCTAGAGGGGCACCCACCTGATGCCAGCTGGAGCTCTCCTGTATGAGGTGTCTGTCAACCCCCGCTGGGAGTTGTCTCCCAGTCAGGAGGCATGGGGGTGAGGGAGGAGGCAGTCTGTCCCTTAGCAGAGCTCAAGTGCTGTGCTGGGAGATCCACTGCTCTCTTCAGAGCTGGCAGGCAGGAATGTTTAAGTCTGTTGAAGCTGCTCCCACAGCCACCCCTTCTCCCAGGTGCTCTGTCCCAGGGAGATAGGAGTTTAATCTACAAGCCTCTGACTGGGGCTGCTGCCTTTCTTTCAGAAATGCCCTGCCCAGTGAGGAAGAATCTAGAGAGGCAGTCCGGCCACAGCTGCTTTGCAATGGTGTGGTAAGTTCCGCCCAGTCTGAACTTTCTGGCAGCTTCCTTAATACTGCGAGGGGAAAACCACCTACTCAAGCCTCAGTAATGGCAGATGCACCTCCCCTCACCAAGCCTGATCATCCCAGGTCGACTTCAGACTGCTGTGCTGGCAGGCAAGAATTTCAAGCCACTGGTTCTTAGCTTGCTGGGCTCTGTGAGAGTGGGAACCACTGAGCAAGACCACTTGGCTCCCTGGCTTCAGCCTCCTTTCCAGAGGAGCAAATGGTTCTGTCTCCCTGGGGTTCCAGGCATCACTTGGGTATGAAAAAACACTTCTGCAGCTAGCTCAGTGTCTGCCTGAATGGCTGCCTAGTTTTGTGCTTGAAACCCAGGGCCCTGGTGATGTAGGCACACAAGGGAATCTCCTGGTCTGTGTATTGCAAAAACCATGGGAAAAGCAGAGTGTCTGGGCTGGATAGCACAGTCCCTCACAGTATCCCTCGGCTAGGGGAGGTAGGTCTCTAGCCCCTTGCACTTCCTGGGTGAGGCAATGCCCCACTCTACTTCTGGTCACCCTCCATGGGCTGCACCCACTGTCTAACCAGTCCCAGTGAGATGAACCAGGTACCTTGGCTGGAAAAGCAGAAATCATCCACCTTCTGTGTTGGTCTCACTGGGAGCTGCAGACCGGAGCTGCTGCTATTCAGCCGCCTTGCCAGTTTAAAAAAAAAGTTAATTATTTTAATATTATAAAGGAATCATTTTAAAAGCACAACTCTATGTTAGAATAAATTGAAAAATCACTTTGAAGAACAAATTAGTTGAAAGTGGGTCAACCAGGTAAGGAGTTATTGCAGCAACAAAGGCCAGAGAAGACAGTGGGGTCAACTACTTTGGGAAAGAACACTGGGAAAAGACTGAAAGGAGAAAAGTCACTTAAATTCAGGGTGTGATGTGTAGAATCTTCAGGACTGGGAGACTAATCAGCTGTTGAGAGTACAAGGTGGTGCTTTTCACTGAAATAGAAGCACTCGTGTCGAGAGGAGTTAGCAAGTTAACTGTTATATGGTATATTGTGAGCACTGAGCTCAGAGAGGTGTCTAAGCTGTTGTTGCATAAATTTGAGAGACACCAGTCACTGACATTCACCACAGCAGGGAGTGTGGAGCCAGGAGAGGAGAGGGTTTGGTGCCAAGCCTTGGAAAATCCCAAATAAGAAGTGGGCAAGGGTGCGGCCACTATAGAGGAGTCTGCTATCTCTCCAGAGAAGAAGCCAGGATCCTCCCCAGGAAGAATTGCCCATACTCCTAAAATAGTTACTCCACAACTGGTTTTGTCTTTGTAACAAAAAAATAAGTTTTTCAATAACACACGAGCCCAGATGAGAATAAACTTGAGCTCTACACAATGATCAAATAAGTGTGATCGACTGATAAGCCTAGAGCCTCCCTGACTTGAATGAGTGATGACTATCTGGGCTGGTGGTATGGGAGTAAATGAATTTACCAAGATAATTGTCGTCAAAGAAAAGCAGATTCATTAGACAAAGTAGGAAAATGTTTTGTGAAGAGGCAATGGGCAGACCAGCAGAGAAGCTTACTGCAAAGAAACAGAGACTTACTAGAGATTTTATAGCACAGTGTTTATGCTGTATGCTGAGGGGGGCTTTGTGCAGCACTGATAATGCCAAGGTTGCAGTGAGCTAACTTGCAGGTGTCTGGTGATAGTTGGGCACAGAAGAGCTTATGTGTTTTGGACCATGAAGAAAGGCAGACTTGTGGCTTTTCTGCTTCTTTTTGTTTGTTTCTTTTCCCCTCCTCCCACCAGCTTCACTCCTAATGACAGAGAAGATGTGTAGGAGGCAAGAACTCACCATGGCACTGAAAAGTAAAAAGTGATGTGGTTGATGGGTCAGGAATTATGGAGATTCCTAGGAAAAAGTTAGGCGACTGGAGAAAACAGGAGCAAAAACATGCACATGGAGGACCAAAGCAGGATAGAGTGGCTCAGAGCACAAAGTTGGAAGTGTTGTGGCCCTAAGAGGACCTGTGATAACCCTTGGGAGGTGAGGGGTCTCCAGCTGGTTGATGGCTTCTCTCCTGTGCATTAGGGAGTCAGTCACAAGTAGCCCCCTGGGTGGTCAAGAGTGACCCATAACCAGAAGACTGACCAGCATTGGGAACTCCATGAGCTATTGCAACACCCACTATTTCGCATCCCCTACCTCGTCCCCTGTCACTGAGTGCCATGCCCCACTCCATCTCCAGCCCTCTCTCTTCACCCCTACTCCGCAGTCCCTGGAGCCACTGATGCCACACAGATCATAGATAAGCCTTCACAGGCTGTTTGGTGCAGAATTTAAACACAGAAATTAAACAACAAACCTGAATTTACTTAGAAATGGCAACACTGAGAATGCTCCAGGTCAAAATCCAAGTGTGGCCAAAGTTGTAGAGAAGTATTTATCCCTAAATGCATTTGTTAGGAGAAACAGAAAACAAAAACCCCAGGAGATAAAGAAATCTCTCTTTTCTAGAAGGAGCCAGAGCCCAGCATTGAAGAGAGGAGCAAGATGGTTATTAAGTAAAATGTCAAAGCATATCTCATATCTCACTGGCATTTTCTCCATGGGAGAACTCTCATCCAGTGTCCTCAAACTGTCCTCTGATGCCCAATAGGACCTCCTGCCTCCCTGTTCCCTCTACAAGCACTTCTTGCTCCTGCTCTTCCTTCTCTGAACATGGCTTGTCAATCTTAGCTAGGTACTAAGAGATAGGTCTTTTTTTTTTTTAACTGTAGTGCAATATACATAACACAAAATTTACCATTTTAACCATTTTTTAGTGTGCAGTTTAGTGGTATTAAGTACATTCACCTTGTGCAAGCATCACCACCATCCATCTACAGAGCTCTTTTCCTCTTGCAAAACTGAAACTCTGTACCCATTAAACTCCACATTCCTTCCTCCCCCAGTCCTGGCAACCACCATTCCACTTTCTGTCTCTATGAACTTCACCATATCAGTTAGGTCCGTCCTATAAATGAAATCATACAGCATTTGTCCTTCTGTGCTTGGCTTATTTCACTTAGCGTATGTCCTAGCAGAAGTCATAATTAGCAGAATTTCTTTCCTTTCAAAGGTGAAATGAGAGAGTTCCCTGATCCCCCTCACAGGACACGTGACAGGGATGTGACTCACCTGTTCAAGTTGCCACTGCTGCTCAAACCCCTGAGGGGAGAGGGAGCATGCAGACAGACAGGTACAGGAGCACAAGTAGGCATGGGATACAGCGTGCCCTCTTAGCCCTGCCATCCACAGACAGCCTGAGTGTTAGCCAGCTCAGTGGATCCTCTGCCTTTCTGCAAGGGCAGAGGGCCAGTATGACAGCTTTCTGTATCCTGAGCTCTTGTCCTGCATCCTGGAAGAACTGAGTCACATACGGACTTGAAGCATGAATGCAGGAGTTTTATTGAGTGGTGGAGATGGCTCTCAGTGGGATGGATGGGGAGCCAGAAGAGGGGATGAAGTAGAAAGATGATCTTTCCCTGGAGCCTGGCAGTCCAGCAGCCGAACTCCTCTCCAAGTGTCACCAGCTGAACTCCTCTCAGTGTTCAGATGTTCCCAGAGTTACTCCTCTTCTCTCTTTCTCTGCCACATCATTCCCCCATCTGTCTGCTTGTCTCCTCATCTCGTCTGCTCATCTGTTTCTGGAGCCTGGTGCTCGAGATTTATATGGGTAAAGGATGGGGGGATGTGGTGGGCCCAAAGCCAACTTTTTGGGCATGAAAACAGGAATGCCTGTCCCAGTTTAGGGTGGTGGGTCTCCAGGCTTGAGGGTGGGGCCTTTCTCAGGGAACCGCCCTCTTTTATCCATGTCTCCTGTTTGTATCAAAGGCTGAATAATACTCCATTGTATTCATATTTTAAGAGCATTCTTTTATCTGAATTTTAAAACAGAACCCTGACTCACTGCACTGGAAGAATTTCAGGTATCATGGAGGAGAAACTCAGGGGCATGACCATATCCTGCCTGAGAAACATGTTTGGGATTCTCTAAGAGCTTGAAGCAGCTTCCAGGCCAACCCCGTTTCCAATCTTTAACCTCACCCTGAAATGCTGTTCCAGTCTCAGCTTTTGGAACCTCCATTGTTCTTCCTCATGTTCAGGGTTCTTCAGATTTTTTGTTCTTCTAAGGGGACTGTACCTCCCTGGATGACCTTGCTCCCCAGGGAAGAGCCTTGGGTGAGGACCACCTCCTCCGGAGCCCTGGGCTCCTCCTCCCAGGTGGTAGGTCAAGATCAGAGGGCTGGGCTGTCTGCACAGCACCCCCATGGCATACACACCACGCCCCATGCAGGGGAACGCAGCTTCAGGACTTTGTTACTCTCAGCTCAAGACACTTGAAGAGAGAACATCCTGGAAGAATCAGCCCCATTGTTCATGGAACACTTTGAAGATGAAGACAAGACACAATGCGTATATTAGAGGGGCCAAGTTAAACCATTAGTAAAGTAGTTTTCATGTAAAAGACCTCTGCAACAGGGAACAAATTATTTCTGCTTATCTCATACCTTTCTCCATTTCTAAATTGCCCTAAACAGGCTCACTTTGAACGTTTTCCATGGAGTGTCATAATCGATGTCTAAGCCTTCTGCTGTTGTTTTTGTTGAAGGTGTTTTCTGATCCAAATAAAGTGTCACATGGACAGCAGCAGAAAAAAAAATCAACACTATAGCTTCGTTTTGTGTGTGTTTTTAGAGCCAATCAAGTGTGAAGCATTGCCTCTAATGGCTTTGGGAGGGGAAATTGGGAAGGAAATGAAGATATCATGAATTAGATCCTACTAATTTGATGTGCCTTATTTTCCAAACCTTTCAAGTTCCTAGTTTAAGAATACAGGCCGGGCGCCATGGCTCACGCCTGTAATCCCAGCACTTTGGGAGGCCGAGGCGGGTGGATCATGAGGTCAGGAGATCGAAACCATCCTGGCTAACATGGTGAAACCCCGTCTTTACTAAAAATAGAAAAAAAAAATTAGCCGGGCGTGGTGGCGGGCGCCTGTAATCCCAGCTACTCAGGAGGCTGAGACAGGAGAATGGCGTGAACCCAGGAGGCAGAGCTTGCAGTGAGCCGAGATCGCGCCACTGCACTCCAGCCTGGGCGACACAGCAAGACTTCATCTCAAAAAAAAAAAAAAAAAAAGAATACAGCCCTGCACTTAATCCTTCAGCACAGGCAAATGCATCTTATTCCCTCATTGATCCAGTGCATATGGAGTGAGTAATAGAAATTCTGTTTGTTATTTGGCCACAGATCTGCCCACTTATTCCCACTAACCAGGTTTTTCACTACAAATAGAGCCCTGGAAACACTCACCAAGTGTGCAGGATGAGACTATAGCAGATCTCTGGCTCTCACAAAGCATCTTTTGTTGATTAATTCCTTGGTTATTTCAGGGGTAATAAGGGAGCCCATAAACCACGGAAGTATGAAGTTAGTTATACGTTTTTCCTTTTCTCATTGCTTTCACATAATTCATACATGGCCAAAAGGCCTTATTTCTTATATGGATCTCAGAAACTACACATAACTGAAAGAAGCGCCTCCCCAAAATTATAGCTCTATAGTAGAGCACTCAGGGATTTAATATGTGTGGTTTTGATTATTTGAGAGTAACCTTGAAGAGGCATGTCATATAGCAATTTGTAATCTTTCCCAGCCAAGAATTTGGATCGCACAGGCTGAAGAAGGACAAGCTGGAAGAATGGTCTTGGTGCAGCCTGGCCCAGGGCCCAGCACCTACCTCTCCTGGGTTATTGCTGGGTTCTGCTGGTCAGCAGCCACTAAGTAACTCCTGAGAAATTAAAAACAAACAAACAAAAATCTTATCTCTCCTTGAACCATAGATGGCAACTTGAATCTCAAGGAATTCACATGCAGCTGCTACTGCTGGTGATCAATGTGAAGAAAATGAAAAGAAGAATGCTGTAGGTTGCCTTTAGGAAGACTTCACTGAGGAATATTCCACAGTGATATTCGTGAACATCAAAATTTCAGTGTATATCCTTTTTGAGTAGCAAGAGCCTCCTGCATTTCCTCTTCGTAAAATTTTGTTCATTTACTGGATATTTATGGAGAGCTGAAGCGGAGACCGAGTGCTCGCCATGTTGATCTTCATTTTCTACCTAGGTTTACTTCCCAGACCCCTGGGAGTTAGGTGGGAGACTCATACATTTCAGAGGATGAGGTGTGATCGCGAGTGACATATTTACCTTCTGATTCGAGGCATTTAATGTTGGAGGGCTTCCTCCAAACACTCTTTTTGGTGGTAGCCGTGGAGACCACATGGAGTGAGCGTAACACCTCCCAGTTGGAAGTAGCAGGAATTCTTTGTTTGTTTGTTTGTTTGTTGTTTGCTTGTTTTGAGATGGAGTCTCGCTCTGTCTCCCAGGCTAGAGTGCAGTGGCGCGATCTCGGCTCACTCTAAGCTCTGCCTCCCGGGTTCACACCATTCTCCTGCCTCAGCTTCCCCAGTAGCTGGGACTACAGGCGCCCACCACCATGCCCGGCTAATTTTTTGTATTTTTAGTAGAGACAGGGTTTCACCGTGTTAGCCAGGATGGTCTCAATCTCCTGACCTTGTGATCCGCCCACCTCGGCCTCCCGAAGTGCTGCGATTGCAGGTGTGAGCCACCGCGCCTGGCCAGAAGTAGCAGGAATTCTTAAGAGCTCCCAGACCCACACTGGACTTTGTGTGGCCTAGAAACAAACCACTGTCTATTAATCCCCCAAGATTTCAGGGTTTATGTGTTACTGTGGCATTATTTGTACCTTCTCTTGCTAATTAAAGTGCCAGCTATACTGTGGACCATAAAGCTATCAAAAATGAATAGCAAAAATTACTTCATGGAACAAAGAAATGTTTGTAAGGAAAACTATACTTATAGATTAAAATCTAAATATATGTGTAAAATATACATATATGCATATTTTTTTTTCATTACTTTGTTGAGAGATGACAGGGTTGCAATAACTGCTGTTCCAGCCATAATCCTTTCCCACTCCAATCTACCTTCTACAGCACTGTCATAGAGGAATCTCTAACAAAAAGAAATGAATTGGACCTTGTTATCCCACTATTAAACTCATCTATGAACCACAGGGTAAAGTACTAATTCCTTAGCGTGAATGCGTTGTATCTACTTATTGACATCCCGTCTCAGCTCTAGAAAGAATTGAGGCAGCATCTCTGATAAACACTATTTAATTGAAGAACATCAAAGGAAAGACATAGAGAAATGGCATTAGTAGCACCAGCCAGGCACTTTCTGGCCTGCAGGGACACATACAGCTGCTGTAAGGGAGGCTTTAGATCACACCGAGGCAGCTAGACATCTGTGCAAAAATGAGTGGTGTAGGCTGTCATTAACACAGGTCATAGAGAGAGGAGGTAGCAGTTCACAGAAGCTGGATGAGTTTGGAGCTATACATTGGCCCTGAGGCCACCTCTCCCATTTACAGTTGATTTCTCTGTAAAATGGGAATCATAATGAGACCTCAGTCATAAGTTTTTACCGGGGGGATTACATGAGATAAGGCATGGAAGGCATTTAGAACAGTGTCCGCATTCTACAGCATTCGACAAATAGTAGTGATTATTATTTTATTTAGTTTGTTATTTATTGGCTTTTAAAAAGACAGAACTGAAAATACATTGGAAAGGTCAACACAGAACTGGTAAGCAAAACAGGGTTTGAGTTGGGCAGCCAAGGGACGGCATGCATTGCTCACTGCTGTGCTGGAAACACTATTTGCATAGAGACTCAGAGATGTGATGTGGGTATAGGGGCAGGACTGGGTTAGGAGATTAGGAGATGAGACTGCCATGAGACTATCTGGCCACAAAAATTGTTTTGTTTTTGTTTTTTTGAGATGGAATTTCACTCTTTCTGACCAGGCTGGAGTGCAATGGCACAATCTCGGCTCACTGCAACCTCCGCCTCCCAGGTTCAAGCGATTCTCCTGCCTCGGCCTCCCAAGTAACCGGGATTACAGGAACGTGATATCACGCCCTGCTAGTTTTGAATTTTTCAGTAGAGATGGTGTTTCACCATGTTGGACGGGCTGGTCTCGAACTCCTGACCTCAGATGATCCTCCCGCCTCGGCTTCACAAAGTGCTGGGATTACAGGCGTGAGCCACAACGCCCAGCCCATATCAATAGTTTTAAGTGATTAGGAGAAGAGAGCTCAAGGTTAGAGGGAGTCCGATGGGAGCACACTTTGAAAAACAGTAAAGCCATAAGTAGGTGAGATGTCTGCTGTTACTAATACTATTTTGTTATCTGCTTTGCCATGAAGCACAAGTATTTGGATTTGTTCTGTACTAATGTGAAGCCACTGTAAGATTTTGGACAGGAGGTAGCATGATGAATTTGCTGCAATGGGCAGGTTCTACAAATGGAGAAGAGGGACCAGGCAAGTAAACTAGCTAAGAAAATTGTCAAAATGCAGTGTAAACGTGGTGAAGCCTTTGAAAAAGATGGAGTCATTAGGAATGAAGGAAGAGCAGGTGGGAGAACAAATGACAATGAAGAGGGAAGATAAGAAATGGAGAAAACAGAGAACCCAAAGATGTATTCAGGTATCTGGCTTTATGATGATCACAGCCTGCCCTAAACAAAAGTAGGAAAGACCTATTTCTCTCCCTGAACACAGAAATGTTCATGCAAAAACCAAGTATATGCACAAATTTATCACACCAGTAAACATCCTCATCTCTCCTCTTTGGATGCTGATCCCTGCCCTAGGCTTCCACTCCAACCCAACCTCTAAAGAACCCAATGCTTTTGTTTGTGTCCTTGGGGCTCAGCCCTAAGGCACTCTCCTGATTCTCTTCTCTGGGACCAGCATTCCCAGACAATAGGACATGCTAACGAAATAGTCAAAACTGACCCTCCTGGTGAACCTTTCCCTCAGGCCGGGTCTCTGCTAGGTAACAGCAAGCCAATCTAATAAAGATAATTCTGTTAATGCATTAATGATCCTGGCAAGTTCATGCATTTTCTTTCTAATGTAATTTATTTGCATACTAATTGGTTATCTAGAGACAATCACTCATTCCCAAAGACACTGGGGGATTTGATATGCCTCTAATAACCTTCATAACCTTATTATTTTCTCTCTCCAGGACTCAGTTTCTTCATTTGTTAAAACCACATTACACGGAAGATTCCATTCACAAATTGGATCATTCTGATCTCCACTGTGAGTAGAATAGGTCATTTCTGGTACCTCCTTCCTATAAGGGACTTCAAGATTATAGAAATATTTCTGTTCCCTCTAGGTCACCTGCGCAGCCACATTGAAACCCCAAAGTGTAAGGACCGATGACACAGAGTTGCAGCCTGACATACAAATTAGTAGCAGAAACCATCTGGAATGGCATGAAGTTTGGGGGAGAATAAAACATGCTCATTTCGATTATACAACCCCTGAGGCCAGAGGGATGCTGTCAAATAGAAAGTCATAAAGTATTTGAAGGTTTAATGTTGATACTTTTATGTAATTTTCTGTTTTTAAATATTGTTTAAATTATGAGTATACACAATATATTTTGTTTCCAAAACTGATGAGATTAGAACAACAAAAACAAAAAACAGGCCCAGATTAAACATCTAGATGATGGTGGATAAGTTGTAATACATTCCTACAATAGAATAAAACACAGAGAGAAAATGAATGAACAAAACTACAGCAAAAACATAGATGTATATTAGAAGTGTAACGCTGAATGAAAAAAAAAAGCAAATCCCAAAATTATGTACGGTATAATTCATATTTTTTTATTTTTGAGACGGATCTCACTCTGTCACCTAGACTAGAGTGCACTGGTGCAATCTCAGCTCACTGCAAAATATCTGAGGATTTTTCAGCTATTGTTTTGTTTTTGATTTCTAATTTAATTCCATTGTAGTAAAAGAACATACCATGTAAAATCCAATACTATTTGTCTATTTGATTTAATTACTATTTATATTTTAAGACTTGCTTTATGGCCCAGTATATGGTCTATCTTGCTGAATGTTTCATATTCACCAGAAAAGAATGTGTATTCTATTATGGTTGGGTATAGTTCTATAAATGACAATAAGGTTAATTTTAATTATAATATTATTAACATTTTCTATGTTCTTTCTTATTATGTATCATCTGCTTGTTCTAGCAATTTTTTAAAGAGAATTGTTAAAATATTGAAAGATAATTGTCCATTTGTCTATTTCTCATTTTAATTCTGTCAGATTTTATTATTTTGAAGTTATCTGTGATAATACTCCTTAAGTCTATTTTTTAAGTATACTAACATAGTCACTCATGCTTTCCCATGATTGATGGTTGCATGGTTTATATTTAAGGTAAGTCTCTTTTAAAAAGTTGTAATTGGGTCTGTTGCTACGTATTTTTGAGGAAACTTTATCTCATAGACCCTAAGAACATTGACAAGGATAAATTTTAACTGCAAAAAGCCAACAAAGAATATTGGCCTTCTTTTCCTATATTAGTACCTCTCAATCAAGTGCTGCCAGCAAACTTCATTAGCACAGAGAGGTAATATACTGGGGCTGTATTTGATCCAAAGAATAATCAATTACACATGTCTATGTCCAGCATGAATTGATATGAGATCTATAGGACCCACTGTTTGACTAAAATTATATATCACTAAAATTAAACAAGTATTCAACTCAGGTTAGATGTATCAAATCAAAATATTTAGCCATCGTATAAAAATTGTCAGCAAGCCAACTATATGGTTGTTCTATCCAATTTTAGACATCACTTGACTACTTTTCTGAATGAAATGGCTGCTTTGAAGGAATTTCAGACTTTTTATCATCTGAATTGCAAATTTATCTCAAGACATTGAGCTACATCCAAGGGTGAACAGACCACTCAATTGTAAATTCTGTTTAACTCTTCCATAGACACCACTGACAGACTCTCATGTAATTATTTCAAAAATATAACTGGGGTGAAGGTCATATACACTACAGAGAGCAGTAATTTATTCTTCCCCAGTGGCCAGATTAGATTATTGTAGCTCTCATCCCCCAGATCCTCCTGCAAACCCTCAAAAGAGTGGTTCAAATGGTCTTCCCACGAGCTATGACCTAGTTCAAATGTCGTTTTACTTTGTACAAGAAATTGGTCTTCCAGGGACCTACCAGAAAAAGTGGTGAGACATACTTAGTAAACAAGACCATTACAGTGAACAAACTTCAATGTCTAAACCTACAAGAACTTAGTGATCAATCTTGGCTCAACTGGATGGAAAATTGAACCGCCAAAATCATTAGAAATAAAACTTGTAGGAAATAAAATATTAATGAAAATTACTCTGAGTCTCTGATATTTTTAAAGGGAGAATAAATCATAAACATTCTACATACAGGTTTCAGGTTATATTAGAAGGGTATGAAAAAACAGACTCTTCTGAGCAGTAATAGTTGATGTCAATGAATATTCACAGTCTCCATCTAAGGTCTGTGGACTCCTGTGGAATTCTAATCAGACAATCAAGTGCAGTCTTTGATTTCTTATTCTGATGCTTCCTAAAACAGTCAGAAATCTCTTGGTTGGTGGCTGCCCAGGACACCAAATCTGTCTCAAATTTGGTCCAAAATATTTTGGCCCAGAACTCCTAAGGTGGATATAGGAGAAGAACATTACTTGTCATAATTTTTTAAAACAAATCAACCTGAAATAAGAGAAAAGGTTTCTCTCTCTCTCTCTGTATATATATATACACACACATATATATAATATACAAAATATAGTAGTAACTTTATATATTTTATATACATACTATTATTATATTTATATTATATATGTATTATATATAACATATATATTTATTAGGGGTTGAATGGGAGTACAGTGGTCCTTGACTCTCAAAATTGAAAACTCAGTCTCAAACAGGCTTAGCTAAGCCATCTTAACTCAGTCCACTTTTTCCAATAAATATAAGCAATTTAGAGCAAGCTCTAATGCATGTCAGTCTAAGGCTCTATTTACAGTATTACAATAGCCCACCAAAAAAGAATACATTTAGTCAATCAACAAGGGGTTTAGATGCTATAACTCCAGCAAATAATAACTTAAGACTCTGTTTTTCTTTTTAACTGAACTGATCTGTTGAACAGCCTGAAGAAGGCAGATTATATTGAGAAAAGGGCACAAAGTTGGAAATCAAGATTGGAACCAAGTTCCACTTTTAATTCCCTGCAATCCATTCTCCACATAGCAGTGAGGATGATTGCTTTAAATCACAAACCAGAGGATATCACCCATCTGCTTAGAACCCTCAAGGGATTTCCCTTTGCTCTTAAAATCTAAACTCTTCCTCCTGATTTCTTTCTGTTATTTGAACATGCAGTCTTTGCAGCAGCTGGTTCCACTTTCCCTGGAATGTCCTTCTTGGGCTGGCTATTTGAATAACTAGTTCCATCTTATCACTCAAGTCTCAACTCAATTGTCACCTTCTCAAAGAGAAAGTCTTTAAAGTAACACACCTTGGCATTCTGCTCCCATCACATCATTTTAATTTAATTCCATCTCTATCTGACATTATAATTTATGTTATTTTATTTCTATATTATCTGTCTCCCAAACTAGAATGCAAGCCCCATGAAGGCAGGAAACTTGCCGTCCTGTTCCCCAAACCTAGCACAATATCTATCACACAGTAGGTGCTCAATTAACACATGTTCATGGAATGAATAAAATATTTTGATTCTATTCCCAGCCTTTGTCACAAACCACACAACTATAATCATGTCTGTTTTCTTACCTGGAAATAAGGGGAAATATAACCTTTCCTGGAATTGTAATAACTTATCATTCCCTCTTCTTTATCACCTTCCACCTCTTACAAAAAAATGAATCAGGGAATGAGGAGAAGTTGCTTGTGAGAATAACATTTTAAGAGTACTGCATGATGGATTGAATCACAAATATAAAATCTACTGGGGCAGAAAAAAATAGCTTCCAGCTATTTATAATTTATTTGAATATATTTACATATCTAAACAAGTTTCAATCAGCAGTAGAGTTGGTTGGTTTCGAAAACATAGCAAAAGGAGGGAGCTGGAGACGTATGTTGGCATTTCCCATGCCAGCACACAGAAATCAGATTGATGCCTGGAACCAACTGATTCATCGACTTCCCGGTTTTGCGTCCACTTTGGAGCCTTCTGATTATAACTTGATCTGATTGTATTTGGTTTTGCCTGTTGGGAGAGAATGTGCTGATCACACATTATCTGCATTTTCCAGTCGTTGTGACAATCATCTGTCTTTGTAAATTCCTAGATTTGCATTCTGGTGTTTTTCTTGGTCTTGTGTGCTTTTAAGTTCCAGTGAGTCAGCTCCTCAAACCCCTGTTACCTCTGATCGGTGAGAGGAGTACTGGGGCTCAGAAAACTATACCCCAAAGTATGGTGCTTGGGCATGCTGAGTACACTGAGTACTTTGAACTAAGGGGGATTGGAAAGTCTCAGAAGCGGCCTCATATACAAACTCCCTCTCTGACCTTCTCCTGCCCTCCTGTCTCCCACTCCTTTCTTCCCCGAAGTGAGTAAGTGAGTCATACAAACCAGAATTCTTCCTCAAGGCAGGTTATGGAAACTAGAACTCTTCTCTCCAAAAGTAAGCCATAAAACCTATAAACGCCACTTTCTCTCGCTTCTTCCTTCCCCCTTGAAGACCCTCTTTCTAAAGCGTCCTGTCCCATACCCAGAAGGAAGGAACACTACACAGGGAGGCCAGGAAGAATCTGAGCAGACAGACCATGCTGGGATCCTGCTTAGTCTATTACCATTAGATCACACCCTTTGTCCAATTGCATTTCCACAAGGCTGTCTATTCTTCATCAAATCTAAGCATAAAAATAGACAGTTGGCTGGGCACGGTGGCTCACGCCTGTAATCCCAGCACTTTGGGAGGCTGAGGCAGGAGGATCATGAGGTCAGGATCATGAGGTCGAGACCAGCCTGGCCAATATGGTGAAACCCCATCTCTACTAAAAATACAAAAATTAGCCGAGCATGGTGGTGCACACCTGTAATGTACTCAGGAGGCTGAGGCAGAAGAATCACTTGAATCCGTGAGGCGGAGGTTGTGGTGAGCCGAGATTGAGCCACTGCACTCCAGCCTGGGCAACAGAGTGAGACTCCATCTCAAAAAAAAAAAAAAAGTTTTCCCTGGGTCTTCATTTCCAAAGGCTCCCATGTCACATAAAACTTTGATTAAATAAATTTGTTATGCATTTCTCCTGTTCACCTGTCTTTCGTTACAGGAGTTTTGGCCTTGACCCTTATGATGGGTGAGGAAAGGTATCACAACTTTTCCACCCATAAGGAGCCAGCTTTTGGCCCTTGGAGTGGAGTACAGGATCCTGGGCCTTGGTTACTGAGTTTAGGGATAGCTTGGCCTCTCTGGGGCAGGACCAACAACTCAGTTCCAGAAAATCCATTAAGCAGCCGAAGCATGTGCTTAGAGCACGGCAAAGAGAAAGGGAACACACACATGCATGCACACACGCCAACTGAAGTAATTTAGTATTTCAAAATATGCTCAAAATATGGAAAAAATCATAACAATGTTGAATTTCTTCTAATTATTTTACAGTTTAGAGCAGTTTGAATTTTGAATGGGTGGGGGTGTGGAAGAGTAGAGGAGGAATGGCTCCTTTATAATTTTAGGGCTTAGACACACCAAAGATCCTAATTCAGCCCCAGGAAAACATTTTCTTGTGGCCCTCAGTGAGCTCAGCAGCCTTTCTGGGACAGAGGAGGACAGTGACTCCAATCTACGTATCCTCAGAGAGCTGGAACGGGAATCTACTGAGAAAGGTCAGGAATCCTTCACACCTTACATCTGACATCCTCCTGGAATCTCCTTCATCTCCCCTCTTACCCACACTCAACAGAGGCCTACTGTTAGAAGAATCCTAAGGTAGCAACCTGTTCTAGCATTCAGCGATTCAGGAGAATAAGAAGGAAATGAATTAAATATTACAGTCTCCAAGGGTGCTCTCAAGCTTATACGTAAGTGTCAGAAAAGAAGGAAAAATCTACTTTTTCTCCACTCCTCTCTAGCCCTAGACTACATTACACATTGCCTGAGGACAGAAAAAACTCAAAACTCAAAGTTGAAAGTACAGTTATGCATCACTTAACAACAGGAATTTGTTCAGAAAAATGCTTACACAAACCCAGATGGTACAGCCTGGGCTATGTGGTCTAGCCTGTTACTCCTAGGCTACAAACCTACTGTAATAGCCTACAGTAACTAATTCAGTTACTGTACTGAATACCGTAGGCAGTATAACACAGTGATAAGCATTCGTGTATCTAAACATAGAAAAGATACAGCAAAAATAGGATATAAAGGATAAAAAATGGTATACTTGTATAGGGTCCTTGCTATGAACGGAGCTTGCAGGGCTGGACATAGTTCTGGGTGACTCAGTGAGTGAGTGGTGAGAGAAGGCCTAGGACATTACTGTACATGACTGCACTGCAGACTTTTTTTTTTTTTTTTTAATTTTGAGACGGAGTCTCGCTCTGTCGCCAGGCTAGAGTGCAATGGCACGATCTCGGCTCACTGCAATCTGCTTCCCAGGTTCAAGTGATTCTCCTGCCTCAGCCTCTCAAGTAGCTGGGACTACAGCTGCATGCCACCACGCCCAACTAATTTTTGTATTTTTAGAGTAGAGACGGGGTTTCACCATGTTGGCCAGGATTGTCTCAATCTGTTGACCAAGTGATCCACCTGCCTCGGCCTCCTGAAGTGCAGGATTACAGGCATGAGCCACCGCGCCTGGCTGACTGCAGACTTTATAAGCACTGTACACTTATGCTACACTAGATTTCTTTAAAATTTTTTTCTTTCTTTAATAATAAATTAGCTTACTGTAACTTTTTAATGTTAATGCCATTTTGACTCTTTTGTACTTTACCTTAAAATACAAACACATTGTATGGGTGTGCAAATATATTTTCTTTCTTTACATCCTTATTCTATAAGCGTTCTTCTATTATTTTATTTTATTTTTTTTACTTTTCAAACTTTTTAAAAGCTAAAACGCAAACACATACATTAGCCCAGACCTACACGGGGTCAGGATCATCAATATCACTGTCTTCCACCTTTGCATCTTGTCCCACTGGAAGGTCTTCAGGGGCAGTGATGTGCATGGAGCTGTTATCTCCTATGATAAAAATGCCTTCTTCTGGATACCTCCTGAAGGGCCTGCCTGAAGTCCTTCCAAACTTCCAAGTAAGAGAAGCAGAACGCCTTGAGAGAGACTCTGGAAGATCAACTACCTTAATAAACCATGTGTGTATGTGTTACAGTTGACTTTTTGCATGTTCTATACATTTTTTTTTTTTTTTTGAGACAGAGTTTTGCTCTTGTTGCCCAGGCAGGAGTGCAATGGCACAATCTTGGCTCATCACAACCTCCACCTCCTGGATTCAAGCAATTCTCCTGCTTCAGCCTCCCCAGTAGCTGGGATTACAGGCGCACGCCACCACTTCTGGCTAATTTTGTATTTTTTAGTAGAGACGGAGTTTCGCTGTCTGGCTAGTCTCAAACTCCCGACCTCAGGTAATCCACTCACCTCAGCCTCCCAAAGTGCTGGGATTACAGGTGTGAGCCACCACACCTGGCAGCATGTACTATACTTTTATATACGACTGGAGCACAGTAGGTTTGTTGACACCAGCATTACCACAAAGACATGAGTAATGCATTGTGCTCTGAAATCATTAGGCAATAGGAAATTTTTCAGGTCCATTATAATCTTAGGGGACCACTGTTGTACATGCAGTCTGTCAGTGACCGAAATGTCGTTATGGGGCACATGACTGTATAAATACTTTGTAATTTTTTAGGACCTGCTGCAGCTACTCAGTTGGGTGCCTGATTTCAGTTTTCTAAGCTGCTTTTAGAGCAACCTAAGTGCCTGCATTATTTACACGCTCTGCAGGGAACCTACTGAAGGCAGAGCTATTAGTGATTGATCCAATTACAGCATACACATAATCAATGAAGAAGTGCTTGGTGGGCCCCAAATATGCAGAGTGCTGGTGAGAATGATGTGAGTAGAAAAGCGTAGGGGGTCAAGGGGATGGAAAAGAGAAAATAAAATCCTAGATTAAGGCATAGGAGAGCCACTCCTCTTTCTGCAACATCTCAGATGGGGTTCTGTGTCCTTCAGGGGCTTAGAACATCAGGTACTCAAAAAGTGTTTATTAATTGAATGAACAGGACAAATGGAATTAACCTAAGAGATAAACCCATTGTTATTTGTTTTAAAAACATTCGTTTTTAAACGAATTGTTTAAACCATTGTTATTTGTTTAAAAAAATTCGTATCCGAATCTTTTTGCTGAGATTTTTGGAGGATTCCTCCTAAATAATTGACAAACATGAAAGTCACAAAGAAATATAACCTGTATCTTTTGTTTTCTACCAGGATTGTGAGATCCTTGCCTTCAGAGCGGCAAGCCAGTCAGGAGTAAGCCATACCCTTCCTTGAGTATGGAAGGAAATCCTGATGCTGCTTGCAGGATCCCCTCTTGGTCCCAATCTCTTAAGAACACAGATACGACACACTGAGTCTATTGGCACTCAGCCTTCCACACCAGGGAACCAAGTCATCTGGGCAAACTTCCACACTTTTGAGTAGGAGAGGGAGAACAGCTTGGGAGAAATCCTGGAAGATCAACTCCCTTAATAAACTGTGTGTGTGTGTGTGTGTGTGTGATTATAACTTTTCAGAAGTGCATTTTCCTTCTATAGTCAAATGCTTGTATCCATGAGAAAGATAAGCTGTCTGTGTGACCATACCATAATAATCACTTTATTTGATGGTCAAAAGAATTTTTTTGCCTGATAGTGACACCTATAGGATTAATTATTCCATGCTTGTACTCATTACAAGCCTCTGTGGTATTCCTTTTCCCACAAGACTGTAATTATGTGTTTTTATTTGTCTTTCCTTAGTGAGTGTCTTGGAAGAAAATACCATATCTTATTCATCTTTGTGTCACCAGAACCAGGTAGAGCTCTGGACACCTACAGGGGGTCAGCAAGTGTTTGTAAAGCTGAGTGCCAGAAAACATGGAGGAAAAATGAGGGAAAACATGGAGGGAAATGAATGAATGAGTATTTGGAAGAGAGTGTGAATGAAGGAATGAGCAACAGAATGAACCAACTTGTTGAAGCCGCTAACTTTGGCAGGTGATCCTTTTCAATCTGGAAAACATCCTCTTCATTCAAACCCCCAGGGAGAATGGGAAAGGAGTTGAAAGAGAAGATGTATTTATTTCATTTTCACTTTTCAGACTCAACTGTCCTCCAAAGTAACCCACCCCACCTGGAACCAAAGCCTGTATTGTGAGCTTAACCTTTCACATCTGTTCTCAGGGTTTCTAGCCACAATCACTCTCTACCAAGGAAGGGCTATAGGAATGCAGCCAGCAAGGCTGTTACAGCAAGATAGTGAGCTTTATTGTGCAAATACAAGTCAGCACTCAACAAGTTAAAAAAAAAAGGATTTTTTAGTTCTTAGGCTCTGTCTGGGCAGCAAAAAGCAAAGTATCAATTTGGCAACTGGCCACTTGATAAGAGCATAAGTTTGAGGGCCAAACTGACATTTCAGAGTAGCATTAAAAATCTAATGCATTTACATATATCTACATATCTCTGATTGATGCCCCATTGCATTTCATTTTGAACTGTGAGTCCCAGGCTTAGCCTTTACCAGAGCCCACCAGTGCTCCCTACCACATTTTTTTGTTTTGTTTTATGTTTTATTTTTTTGAGATGGAGTCTTGCTCTGTTGCCCAGGCTGGAGTGCAGTGGCACCATCTTGGCTCACTGCAACCTCTGCCTCCTGGGTTTAAGAGAGTCTCCTGCCTCAGCCTCCCCAGTAGCCAGATTACAGGCATGTGGCATATCACCAGACCCGGCTAATTTTTGTATTCTTTTAGTAGAGACGGAGTTTCGCCATGTTGGCCAGGCTGGTCTCGAACTCCTGACCTCAAGTGATCTGCCCACCTTGGTCTTCTAAAGTGTTGGGATTACAGGTGTGAGCCACCACACCCGCCCCTCCTGCCACATTTTCACAGATGATGAAATGGCTGCACTGTCAACATGAAGCACCAACTCCAAGAACCATATGCCTGCTTGGCGGTGTCCATTCTGGAAGGGCCTTGTGAAGAATGACATATGAAATGTGTGGGGTATGGCAAGAGAATAGACTTGTTCTGCAGGCTCACAGAGAAGCAAAATCCGAGCATTGTGGAGCACTTGTTTGTACCAACCATTTGCTTTCCAGAATTCTTTACCCCTTTTAGGTACTCAGTTAAGATCCTTCAACTTGCTCTTCTTCTTGTTGTTTTCTTCTATGTTGCAATGAGGTTATTACTAATGTTCATATATGTGGAGAGAACTTTTGTTTTAAAGATCAGGTCAAAAAATTAGCAAAACTTGGCCGGGTGCGGCCAGTGCCTGTAATCCCAGGACTTGGGAGGCCGAGGCGGGCAGATCACCTGACATCTGGAGTTCGAGACCAGCCTGATCAACATGGAGAAACCCCGTCTCTACTAAAAATACAAAATTAGCCGGGCATGGTAGCACATGCCTGTAATCCCAGCTACTCGGGAGGCTGAGGCAGGAGAATCCCTTGAACCCGGGAGGTGGAGGTTGCAGTGAGCCGAGACTGTGCCATTGCACTCCAGCCTGGGCAACAAGAACAAAACTTTGTCTCAAAAAAAAAAAAAAAAAAAAAAATTAGCAAAACTCAGCCCAACCAAGTCCAGCCGATGACAACCATTTCTCCAACATTAGGAGGTATGTTTTTGGAAGAATATTAAAGGTTGACTTGGGAGGAAGTCAGGATAATGCCTTGTGCTAACCATTTTACATCCCCAGAGATATAGGTGTTGTTTTTTGTCAGCAAATCTCTTTCAGGTCTATTATTCCATTTAATCTTACAATATACTCATGACTTACAGTTGTTCTTGAGCACAATAGAGACTAGAAAATTGGCTATAAAAATGTGTTAATAATCGTTTACAAAGCAGGAATCATGAAGTTAGAGGAATATTAAAACTCAACAGGTCTTTGAGAGCCAGTCATCATCTCTCACTCTCAGACATGGTATCCAAGTCCCAGAAAGGTTAAATGACTCACCCAAAGTCACATAGCCAGCAAAAATCAAAGCCTATTCTAATTTTAGATGGCCAATCTTTGTCCCTAAAGATGAAATTACTACTGGACAAAGATGGAAAATGACAAGCCATTTAAGAGGAAAAACAAAGCTAGGACAAAAGTTTGTCTTAGGGCAATTCCAGCTACATTCAGTTGGCTGGGGTACAGCTTTCTATGTCTGACACCACATGGATGGGATCTACTGTGCAGGCCGCCATCTTGCTTTTCACAAGTCCTTCCGGCTTTCTCAACTTGTATCCATTCAATGCTCAAAAAAGGGTCTATTTTCTTTGTTTCACACTAGACTTTTTTTTTTGTTTTAGCTAGATGTTTTTAGCTCTATTTTTAATAGCTTTATTGGAAGTATATTTTACATATCATAATATTTAATTCAATAATTGTTAGTAACCTTACTAAGAAGTACATCATGACCATAAATCAGATTTAGAACATTTACATTTCCCCTAACAAACTCCCCCAGGCCCCTTTACATGTAATCCCCATTCCAACCCACCAGGAAGGATTGGATCTTTCTAATACAGCTATGAAAAGAATGTAAAACAGAAGCAGTTGATGTTCTACATTGAAGTAGTTTTGACCTGCTATAGTCTCTCCCTCTAGAGAATATTTTACATCCATGAAGGCAATTTTATCACCGTACTGGTTTATCTCTTAGGGTAGGTCATGATTGTCTGTGCTGGGACAATAACTCCCACTTAAGCTCTGAGATGTGGGTTGAGTCCCTCCACTGCCCCATGAGGCTGGGTGGGCAAGACTGCTAATTCTTCTGGATGTTGCCCTTCCCTCATCCCCTCTAGGTCATCTCTGTTTATTTGGCTAAAGGGTTAAGATCTAGACACAAGGAAGATTGCTCCATACCCCTTTCTCAGCTCACTTAAAAAGCTGTTTCTGGCCAGGTGTGGCAGCTCACGCCTGTAATCCCGACACTTTGGGAGGCCGAGGTAGGCGGATCACAAGGTCAGGAGATCAAGACCATCCTGGCTAACAGAGTAAAATCCCATCTCTACTAAAAATACAGAAAACTAGCCGGGTGTGGTGGCAGGTGCCTGTAGTCCCAGCTACTCAGGAGGCTGAGGCAGGAGAATGGTGTGAACCCGGGAGGCGGAGCTTGCAGTGAGATGAGATTGTGCCACTGCACTCCAGCCTGGGCGACAGAGCGAGACTCTGCCTCAAAAAAAAAAAAAAAAAAAATGGTGTTTCCCTTCCAACCTAACTGGCTCAATGCTTATACATTCCCCATTTTCCTGGCAAGTGAGAACTGAGTGTGCGGAAATTGAGCTTGCTGCCAGCTCTTGTCCAGATGACAGGCTATTTCTGAGGGTCACTCTCACTTGCTCTGTCCCATGCTTCTTCCCCACAGTATTTTCATAATGACAGAGAACAGGAACAACACACAAGTCCACCCATAAAGAAATGACCAAATACATCACTCAGTATACATTTCTATATATATCCCTTTAAAATATGCTATAGAAGAATATCTAATGATAAAGAAAAATCTTTTTGATATGGTATTAGGGAAAGAGGATACAAAATTAAATATACAGCATGAAATCCATCTGCAACCATTGTATTTTTATGCATGAGTCTGCAAGTGTGTGTAGCAAACATATCTAAACACAAAACACCAAAGTAGTTACAGAACAGTGGTTATCTCTGCATGGCAGGATTATGGGTAATTGATATTGATATATTTATGTTTTCCTGAATTTTTCAAATGTTCACAAAGAATGAATGTTACTGGCATAATGAGAAAAAGAATTATAAATGTTACAATAAAAAGAATGAAAGATCATCTCCCTGGGCTAAAACCATGTCTTCCTCTTGTTTGCTATAGTCCAGGTGCACTGTCAGCACTGGGTTCTTATCATTATTAACATCACTGTTATTACTGTGCTAATCACAGTGTACATAACTCCTTCCTCTGTACTAATCATCCGCCACACCTGGGAGACTGATCTTGGTTGGGGAGACAAGGAATCCCGAGTAGACAGACAGTTTGGACGAAGTTCAGAGATGAGTTAGCCAAATGATCAAGGGAGCGGGAGGATTGTTGCTGGCGAAGAGATGAAAGGACCCATTTTTATAGCCCTGCTGAGCAGAGACTAGGGGGTGGAGGGAGACTTGAAAATGGACCCAAAACATATGAAAATCATGAGCAATAAAGTGTGAGGAGGGAGAAGAACAGAGCCTGGTCCACATCGGTAATCGGATGCTCCACTGAACAGAAACATGGAGCATGAACAACAAGGAACATCAAGGAATCTCCCGTTGGCACAGCCCATTCAGGTTCAGAGCCAATCCCCACGTGAACGGAAAGCCCCACCATTTGGTAAGTAGAACATGATGTTGCATTGTACTGAAAAGCCCTCTGGCTTCACATAGCAATGTGAGCCTTCAATTTCACATTCCTTAAAGTGAGGAGAGGCTCTTCTGGTTAGAAGCCCAGATGCAAAATGCATCCATCAATTCCAGACTAGGCACTTTGCTGCAGCAAAGCTCCTAGTGTCTTTCGCAGCCTCAGAGAGCTGCCTAGCTCTGCTGCTTTGACCAAGGGACCTCTGTTATTTATTTATCTTTCTCACACCCACTCATTCAGAAGGATTTCCTCAGAGGCTTCTGTTGCCCGGTTTTGTGCTAAGTTTAGCTGACAAGTGTGGCTAAGCAAAAGATTTGATCTTTGCCCTTAATGAGAGTACACAATAATGATGAGGTCAAAAAGACGACCTTTCTTAGGTGTTGCTGGCAATGCTCTGGCACCTCCTGAAAAACTCAGGGGACCAGAGTCTGGGGAGTATGAAGAAACAGGGCAGCCCCAGGGAAGACGAGGGGGGCCCATGAAACAAAGCAAGTTGGCGTGACCAAGTTGAAGTGTCACTTCATTTGCCAAGCTCGCAGCAAATATCCATTACTATCTCCAAAGGAGGAGAACCTAATGCAAGTTTGGGAGGTTATAAGGAAGATAATTTTCTTATCTGATTTTTCTCTCAAGAAGATAATTCTAGTAATATGGAGCTTGAATGCAAAGGTAAGAGACAGAAATCAAGGGAGATCTATCGGTATCTTATTACAAGGGTGGGTGAAGACAGTGACAACGTGAATGAAGCAGTGGCAATGAATTTGGGGAAAGCAATGGGTGAAATGCCACTCTAGCATGGACCCCAGAAAGTTGGTGATGGCCTTGCTGCTGTGCCTAGCTGTCTAGAATTACTGACTGATTAGTAGTGGTTCTAATTAGCGCCTGGGAAGTCAGAAAGGAAAAGCTAGGGCTTCAGGGAAGGTGAAGGTTTTATTTCATATATGTTGGTTTTAGAGTCTGAGCAAACCATGTATTTACTCTTGGAGGCCATTAGAAAGGTAGTTCTGGAGCTCAAGGGAAGGGTTGGGTCAAGAAATGTGGATTCACAAGTCAATCCACACACCAGTGCAAAGTAATGAAATCATTCAGAGAGATAATATATTGGGAATAAAGGAGTGCTGGCTGGGCACAGTGGCTCATGATGGTAACCCAGCACTTTGGGAGGCTGAGCTGGGAGGATTGCTTGAGCCCAGGAGTTCAAGACCAGCCTGGGCAACATGGTGAGACCTAATCTCTACCAAAAAAAAAAAAAAAAAAAAAAAAAAAAAAAAAAAGAGGGGGTAGTACTGAGAAGAAAACCTAGAAGAGAATCTACTTTTAATGGATTATATTTGGTATATGTAGTGTATTCAGAGGAAGAACTGACAATAAAAAATCCCAGAAGTGCTGAAGAGGTGGCCTACAAAGAATAGCCATAGAATTAACTCATTTCATTCAATATGCACATAAACAGCTTTCTCTGTGTTTCTGGAGATTTAAAAAAAAAAGAATAATAAATGGGCACTGACATCAAGATGCTCATGGTCTAGTAAAAGAGAAAATAATTGCAATTATAAACATAAGAAGTGCTAAGAGAGGTAAGAATTTCTTAGAACAAAGGAGGCAGTGATAATTCAACTTAGGAGGGGCAGAAAGGGATTTTGAAGGATAAATAAGTGTTAACCAGGTAAATGAAGAGGGGAAATTATTATTATCATTATTATTTTTTTGAGACAGCTTCTCGCTCTGTCACCCAGGCTGGAGTGCAATGGCGCAATCTCGGCTCACTGCAAGCTCCACCTCCCAGGCTCACGCCATTCTCCTGCCTCAGCCTCCGGAGTAACTGGGACTACAGGCACCCGCCACCACGCCCGGCTAATTTTTTGTATTTTTTTTAGTAGAGACAGGGTTTCACCGTATTAGCCAGGAAGGTCTCGATCTCCTAACCTCGTGATCCACCTGCCTCAGCCTCCCAAAGTGCTGGGATTACAGGCGTGAGCCACCGCGCCTGGCCAAAGAGGGGAAATTATTCTAGACCACAGGAACAGCACATGAGAAGGCAAATTTCTTGTGTCAAAGGCATGAACAAGGTCTTGATGGATGGATACGAAGATAAAAGTATTTGATCGGGTGAACAAAATCTCATATTGATTTGGTTGACCTCAATGGTTGTGTCAATTTTTATTATTTCCAAGTGCTGTTCTCACACACAGTGTCAAATTGAAGCAAATTACTTTCTAGATTAAGTCCCTCTAGAAAAGGGGTCTTCAAATTTGGCTGTATAGTAGAATCACCTGGAGAGGTTTTGAAGCAATTAAATAGTATCTGGGGGAAGAGATGTGTGGAACTTAGGCTTCTTCTATGTCTTGTGAATGACCGCTAGATGATTCTATTGCATGGAGAGCACTAGATCTCAAACTTTACTGGGCGTTAAAATCACCTGGAAGGCTAGTTAAAATACAGATGCTGGATCCCCAGTTCCAGTGTGTCTGATTCAGCAAATCTGGGAGTGAGTCTTAGAATTTACACTTCCAACAAATTCCCAGGGGACGTTGAATTTTAAAAAGTAAGGTAACTAACAAAGTAAAAGGTGCATAAAGTAATCATGCCTCAAAAGAGCACCCTGGAATAGCAGCCACAGGTAAATCAAAAGTAACTGCATATTTTTCTCCTAACCCTCTGAATCATGTTCCTTTTATCAGCTAACTATGGCCAAAGTAAAGCTGTATAACAAATTACCCCAGAACTCAGTGACTTGAAGCTACAATAATTTATTCTCAAAGATCTGTGAGTTGGTGGGGATCAGCTGAATTCAGTGGGTCTTAACACTGTTTCACGTAACTCTAAACATTTTCCTTGGACCATTCAGCCCAAGCATATTCTTATGTTAATGACATAAACACAAATATTGAACAAAACGTATGTGGAGTCTCTTGATGCATACACTCAGAAGCGGCACAGTATGGCTATGGGTCCTTCTTTTGGCCAAATCAAGTCACATTTTCCAGTGTCAGGGCAACTGCAAAGCCACAGGGCAAAACATGTGCAAAGCAGGAGTAGCAAAAAATTGGGGCCATAATGCTATCCACTCTATTCCTCTCCTTCACCATGAAATGCTTTATATTTTAACTTCAATTCAAAGTTCAGTGTCCTGCCTCTCAACCAGCCTCTAATAAGAGCCTGTTTGATCTTGGATTATGTAAAGAATCCTAATCACCTGAATATCCTATCCTGGAAATCAGTTTAAAAGATTTATTTTATTTTCCTCCCTCGACAAGTAGTTAAAGCAATTTTCTATGTGTCTCATACACAAACCCACAAGTATACACACAACATTTATAACAATGACTGTATACTTAAAAAACCCTAGAGAAAAAGGTGCTGTATAAAGTTAAATGATCCTTTTATTTTCCACCATAGCATTTTCTTTTCTTTCTACATTTTGCCTTAACCCTGTACAGAGAGTTGAAAACATCTATACACCAAGAAATGCATAGAAGAAGTATGTGTTGTTCTAATTCCTTTTTCTGTTGGATTTATTCTTCCTTCTCTCTTTCATTTTATTTGATGTTATAAGTTGAATTGTGATATGATTTCGATGTTTGTCCCTTCTAAAGCTCATGTTGACATGTGACCTCCGATGTTGGAGATGGGCTTAGTGGTGGATCCCTCTTGAAAGGCTTGGTGCTGTCCTTTCAATGATGAGTAAGTTTTCACTCTCACTCTATTAGTTCATGTGAGATCTGGTTGTTTAAAAGAGTGTGGCACACCACCATCCTCACTCCTCCTCTCACCATGTGACATACCTCCTCCCCCTTTGCCTTCTGCCGTGATTGTAGGTTTCCTGAGGCCTTCACCAGGAACAGATGCTGGCACCAGGCTTCCTGTACACTCTGTAGAACTGTGAGCCAATTTTTATTGGCTCTTTTATTTATAAATTATCTAGCCTCAGGTATTCCTTTATAGCAATGCACAATCAGACTAATACAGAAAGTTAGTACTGAGGGGTGGGGTGTTGTTGTAAAGATACCGGAAGATGTGGAAGAAGCTTTGGAACTGGGTAATGGGGAGATGTGGGAAGAGTTTCAAGGGCTCAGAAGAAAATAGGAAGATGAGGGAAACTTTGGAACTTATTGCAGACTGGTTAAATGGTTGTGACCAAAATGTTGATAGAAATATGAACAATGAAGTCCAGGCTGATGAGGTCTGAAATGAAAATGAGGAAGTTATTGGGAACTGGAGTAAAGGTCACCTTATCTGTGTTATGCCCTAGCAAAGAGCTTGGCTGCATTGTCCACGTCCTTAGCATCTATAGAAGGCTGAAATTAAGAGTAGCCAGGTGCAGTGGCTCACGCCTGTAATCCCAGCACTTTGGGAGGCCAGGGCGGGCAGATCATAAGGTCAGGAGATCGAGACCATCCTGGCTAACATGGTGAAACTCCATCTCTACTAAAAATACAAAAAATTAGCCGGGTGTGGCAGCATGCACCTGTAGTCCCAGCTGCTGGGGAGGGTGAGGCAGGAGAATGGCGTGAACCCAGGAGGCGGAGCTTGCAGTGAGCCGAGATCACTCCACTGCACTGCAGCCTGGGTGACAGAGCAAGACTCTGTCTCAAAAAAAGAAAAAAAAAAAAAAGAAATTAAGAATGATATCTTAGGGTAACTGGAAGAAGAAATTTCTAAGCAAAAAAGCATTCAAGATATGACTTGGTTGCTTCAAACAACCTACAATCAAATGTGGGAGCAAAGAAATGACTGCAAGTTGGAACTTATGTTGAAAAAGGAAGCAGATCATTAAAGTTTGGAAAATTTGCAGCCTGGCCATGTGGCAAAGAAGGAAAAAGCATTTTCTGGAGAGGAATACAAGCAGGCTGTGGAGCAATCACTTGCTAGAGACATTAGCATGACTAAAAGGGAGCCAAGAGCTAAGATCCAAGACAATGGGAAATAGACTTTTAAGGCATTTCAGAAATCTTTGAAGCAGCCCCTTCCATCCTAGGCCCCAGAGGCTTAGGAGAAAAGAATGGTTTTGGAGGCCAGGCCCAGGGATCTGCTGCCCTGTGAAGCCTTGAGACACTGCTTCCTGAATCCTGGCTGCTCTAGTGCCAGCCACAGCTCAAAGAGCCTCAGGTACAGCTCAGTCTACTGCTCCACAGGGTACAAGCCATATGCCTTGGAGGCTACCACATGGTGTTAAACCTGCAGGTCCTCAGAATACAAGAGTAAATGAGGCTTGGCAGCTTCTCCCTAGATTTCAGAAAATGTATGTGAAAGTCTGGGTGCCCAGGAAGAAGCTTGCTGCAGGGGTGGAACTCCCGCCAAGAGACTCTACTAGGGCAGTGCCAAGGGGTAATGTGAGGTTGTGGCCCCCACAGAGTTCTTACTGTGGCACTGCCTAGTGAGTGGAGCTGTGGGAATGGGGACACTGCCTTCCAGACCTGAGAATGGTAGAGCCATTGGAAGTTGCTGATGATAAAAGCTACAGGTAGTCAACTCAAAACCATGAGAGTCTGAACCTGGAAAAGCTACAGGCAATCAACTCAAACCCATAAGAGCAGCCACAAGGGCAGTGCTCTGGAAAACCACAGGGTCAGAGCTGCTTAAGGCCTCAGAAGCCCACCCCTTGTTCAGTGTGCCCTGCATGCAAGACACAGAGTCAAAGGAGATTATTTTGGAGCCTTAAGGTTTGATCCCTGCCCTACTGGGTTTCAGAATTGTTGGGGGCCTGTTGCCTCCTTTTTTTTGGCCAATTTCTCCCTTTTGGGATGGGAATGTTGACCCAATACCTGTACCATCAGTTTATCTTAGAAATAAATAACTTGTTTTGGATTTTACAGGCTCATAGGTGGAAGGAACATGCCTCATGTCTTAATGAGACTTTGGACTTTGGACTTTTGGTTTAGTTGGTGCTGGAGTGAGTTAAGACTCTGGGGGACTGTTGGGAAGAGATTATTATATTTTGCAATGTGAGAAGGACATGAGATTAGGGGGACCATGGGCAGAATGATATGGTTTGGATGTTTGTCCCGTCTAAATCTCATGGTGAAATGTGACCTCCAGTGTTGGAGGTGGGGCTTGGTGAAAGGTGTGTGGGACATGGGGGCAGATACCTCTGAATGGCTTGGTGCTGTCCTCTTGATAATGAGTGAGTTCTCACTCTATTAGATCATGCAAGATCTGGTTACTTAAAGGCATGTGGCACCTCTCCTCCTCCTGCTCTGACCATGTGATGCACCTGTTCCTCGTTTGCTTTCTACCACGATTGTAAGCTTTCTGAGGCCCTCACAGGAATATACACTGGTGCCTTGCTTCCTGTACAGCTTGCAGAACTGTGAGCCAATTAAACCTCTTTTTTTAAATAAATTATCCAGCCTGTTCTTCCTTTATAGCAATGCAAAAACAGGGAAACACAAATTGTGTCCTCCAAAAAGATGTGTTGAAATCCTAACCCTAGTGCCTCAGAATGTGATCTTATTTGAATATAGGGTCGTTGCAGCAGTAATTGAGTTAGGAGGAGGCCATACTGGAGTAGGGCGGGCATTTAATCCAATATGACTGGTGTTGTTATTAGAAGACAATGTGAAGACACAGGAAGAGACTGCCGCGTGATGACAAGAGCAGAGACTGGAGTGATGCAGCTGCAAACCAAGGAATGCCAAGGGTTGACAGCCACTGCCAAAATCTAGGAAGACGCCAGGAAAGATTCTACCTGGAGTCTCAGAGAAGGCATCGGCCTCAGTAATACCTTGATGTAGGACTTCTGGGCTTCAGAACTGTGAGAGAATAAATTATGTTGCTCTAAGCCACCCAGTTTGTGGCGTTTTATTACAGCAGCCCCAGAAGACTAATATAATTGGGTAAACAATTCAGTTTCCAGCTGTAGGTTCTTTTTTTTTTTTTTTTCTTTTGAGATGGAGTCTTGCTCTTCCCCAGGCTGGAGTGCAGTGGCACAATTTCAACTCACTGCAACCTCCGATTTCCTGGTTCAAGCGATTCTCCTATCTCAGCCTCCCACGTAGCTGGGATTACAGGCATGCACCACCACGCCCAGCTAATTTTTATATTTTTAGTAGAGATGGGGTTTATCCATGTTGGCCAGGATGGTCTCGAACTCCTGACTGCAAGTGATCCGCCCGCCTCGGCCTCCCGAAGTGCTGGTATTACAGGTGTGAGCCACCGCACCTGGCCACTGGCTCTAGGTTTCAGCGTAGCAGGAAAGTCTTCAGTGGGAGTTGTACAAGTGTTGTAGGATGGAGGGACTATAGTTTTGCCCATTTTTCAGGTGCCCGCCATGCACATCAGGGCCCCAGAAAGTAGGAGTGGGCAGAGTGTAGCCACCTTGTCATACCCCAGCCTGCTGAGGCTGAAATAAATGGCTACAGAACTGCCCTGATGTTTATGCTTCTCTGATCTTTGCTTTCTCCTAACAGTCTGGGTTTATTTTTAAATATTAAAAAGGAGAAAGAGTTAGATATAAAAGAATTCAGAGACCACCTAGTCCAAACTTATCCCATGCGTGAAGCTCTCTACAGGAGACTGATGAGATGGCCAAACAGATCCTGTTTGAATAAAACACTCTGTTCTTACATAGTCACCCTGTTCATTGTTTAATAGTCCAATTTCTTGGAAAGTGCATCTTCATAGAAAGCAAAAATGTACCTTCAGGACCCCTCATCCATCATGAAAAGACACTGAGCAGATCCACATAATGGTTTCCAACTAGTCAAAGCAGTTACCACATAAAATCCCCTTGGGGACAAATGGTCCCTTGTGAGGATATGAATTCTGGAGTCTTCCTTTGCCACATTGTCTTTGCCACTCTGGAAAAACTGTTCATATTATATATAAGCTAGCAATCTGCTCTGTTCAAGATGTATGTGGGATACTTTGTCTAATCCTGGGCATTCCGTTTTAAACAGAACTATACAAGTTAAAGTCTTGCAGAATGAGTATATTTGGCTTGTTTGATTCACGGGAGTCCCATCAGAAAGGAAATGTAGAACTTTCTGGCAAACTCATTTTATCTATCTACAAGGAGGACAGCTGTCTGATAATGAAACGGGCTTCCTCTCAGAAGTAATGCTTCCCTCCCAGATCTACAATTCCCTGTTTACAGGACTCTGTGGCTCTTAGACTATGGAGGGGGAGGTTGTTCAAGGTCCCCTTTGTGCCTGCTCCCCTTTATTCACCAGTCCTCACATTTTGGGGCACAGAAAGTTAGTGATAGGAAGAGAGATTTGGGGTATAGAGAGGAGTGGCTAAAGTTCTGAGCCTTCTTGTCATGGTCCCTTGGACATCTTTTCTGTGTGGCTGAAGAGGTCAAAGGGGCCTGGGATGGGAATTCTTACTTTGGACCTAGGTTCAGGCCTAGGCATTTCAGGCAAAGGCTCCTCTCACTGGCAGGTGTGCCTTCAAGGAAGGGACTGTTTCTCAACGATTAGAGGAGGGAAATACAAAAGAGACTAAGATTCCAGGGTAGGGTAAGAGATAAGGAAAAGCTGCCCCCCTTTTCCTGGTCAAAAAATTTTCCCCATGGTCCAGGGTACCTCACTGGGTCTGGGGCACAATCATCATTTGAATCAAGAGTATGGACTTGTGCCGGGCATGGTGGCTCACACCTGTAATCTCAACACTTTGGGAGGCAGTGGCAGGGGATCTCTTGAGCCCAGGAGTTCAAGACCAGCCTGGGCAATATAGGGAGACGTCATCTCTACAAAAAATGTTTTAGAAATTAGCTGGGCATGGTGGCATCCATCTGTAGTCCCAGCTATTTCAGAGGCTGAAATGTGAGGATTGCTAGTGCCCAGGAGGTCAAGGCTGCAGTGAGCCAAGATCGCACCACTGCACTCCAGCCTAGACAACAGAGCAAGACCCTGTTTAAAAAAAAAAAAAAGAGTATGGCCTTGTGGCCTTGTCTCCTGTACATGTGTATTCTATACCCTTGTAGAAGGGTGGCTATGACAGGAAGAGCTTCAGGTTTCATGACCCCAGGTTCTCTCATATCTCACTATCACCCGCCAGTCATGAAAACAACTTTAAGACTGTAAGACATGGGAAAGGTAAAATGTACAGTAAAACTGAAGAACTTAAGAAAGTGATTCTCATAAATGGAGCTGACTCTTTGAGCTCTACTATTCAAAGCTTCCCGCCTTGAGGGGTCATGGTTTGTTTCATTCATTCATTCATTCAGTGAACAAATTTTTATTGAGCACCTACTATAAACTGGGCATTCTTCTAAAAGCTGGGGTAAAAAGCAGTGAACAAGAAGATAGATTAAAATCTCTGCTCTCGTGGAGCTTATAGGCTGGTGGAAGAGACAAAAAATAAATAAGATAAATATGTAAAATATATTGTATATTTAGTGATTAAGTGCTAACAAGAGAAATAAAACCAGGAAGTCAGGGGGAGAATCTGGGGAAAGGAGAAGGGATTCATTGACATTTTAGATAAAATGGCTGGAAAGGCTTCATTGAAAAGGTGACTTTTTAGGGAAAAAAAAAAGGAAAGAAAATGCAGGTGTGAGCTCTTAGGAGAGGGCCCAGCAATGAAAGGTGTATGGGGCAAGGAGGCTCCAACACCTGATATTAAAATGGACTTGAGAGAATAGAAGAATAACTCAAGAAGACAAGCAGGAAGAAAGCAGTAAACATTAAATAATAAATGAGTAAGACTAAAAAGTCATAATTTAAAAAAATCCCAGAATTGATTTCTTAAAATTCTGGAGCTAATTCCTTAAGGGGACTAATAAAATGGATAAACTCCAAGCCAAAGTCAAGGAAATCAGTTTCACTATCAGAATTAAGAAAAGGCATACACGACAGACATAAAGGAGACTGAAAATGTTTTTACAGAGTAGTTGTTAAAACTCTATATTCCAGCACTTTGGGAGGCCAAGGCAGGCAGATCGCTTGAGCTCAGGAGTTCGAAACCAGCCTGGACAACATGGTGAAACCCCATCTCTACTAAAAATACAAAAACTAGCCGAGCATAGTGGCATGCACCTGTAGTCCCAGTTACTTGGAAGGCTGAGGCAGGAGAATCACTTCAACCCAGGAGGCAGAGGTTGCAGTGGGCCGAGATCGTGCCACTGCACTCCAGCATGGGTGACAGAGCAAGACTCCTTCTCAAAAAACAACACAAACGACAACAACAAAAATGCAATATTAATTATTTTGAAATCTGAATTAAACGAATGATTTTCTATAAAAGTGAAAGTTATTAAAATTGACTAACGAAGTAAAAATGCTGAAGAAATTTAAAATATTGTCAAAATACGTCTCCAAATACAGATCAGTCCAAGAAAATATACATGTAGTCTAGTGAATAGTATTGTAGTTTAATTAATAGTATCATTTATAGCTTAATTATGGTATTATACAAAAATAAGCACCAATCTACAATTAAAATGAATGTTTTCAACATATGAGAGAAAGCATAGAATTGCTATACTTACTATGCAAAAATTAAATTAACAAATTTTTTTTTAAATATGTCTGACTATTGATAAACAGGCAAAGGACATGAATATAAATGGCAATATTTTACTTGAAAATATTCAACTCCTGGCTGGGCGTGGTGGCTCACACTTGTAATCCCAGCACTTTGGGAGGGCCAGGCGGGCGGATCACAAGGTCAGGAGATCGAGACCATCCTGGCTAACATGGTGAAACCCCATCTTTACTAAAAATACAAAAAAATTAGCCAGGCGTGGTGGTGGGCGCCTGTAGTCCCAGCTACTTGGGAGGCTGAGGCAGGAGAATGGCATGAACCCAGGAGGCAGAGCTTGCAGTGAGCTGAGATCGTGCCACTGCACTCCAGCCTGGGTGACAGAGTGAGACTCCATCTCAAAAAAAAAAAAAAGAAAATACTCAACTCCTTAATAATCAAATAAAACCAATGAGCTTATTTTATCTATAAATTAGAAATTTTAATTAAAATATACTAAATTTGTGTGATGAAACATTTATACCTTGCTGGTGGGTTTAGTCTTTCTGGAGATTTATGTTTAAAAGTTCTACAATTTTGCGTCTCCTCGACCCAGTAATTTCACTTCTAGAAATACATTGAAATACATAGAAATAGAAAAGATGTTGGTTAGGCATAAAGATTTAGTTCCGGAGATGTTTGTTTATTAAAGCATGATTTATGGTAGCAAATAAAAAACTTTTAGGGATATGATCTAACTTTATAACTCAGACATCAAATAATATTCTGTTTAAGAATAATTCTTATCACGAAAGAGGTTAAGTTACAACACAATATGTTCAGCATGATTTCAATTTTTAGTTTTTGAGAGAAAGAAAAAGAATCATAATAAAAATCAAGTACTAGAGACTTATAAAAAACTATTATATGTCTCCATGTGATAAGATTATGAAAAATTTTTAATTTTCTTGTTTTCATTTCTTCCATTTTTTCCAAAATGTTCCCCGTGATTAACATGTCTACTTTTGAACTAGTAGATTGTTTTCCTTTAAAAAAAATGTATAGACTAGTGTATATGACAGGAAATAGCTGATTGTCTGCATCTAATATTAGGAATTTTCCAGTGTTATATTCTTTTCAAAAGAGTAAATGAAATGTTTTTCTCTCTTCCTCATGGGGGTCAGCAATAGACAAGAAACTCCCTTCCAAGGATGAGGGCTCATCCACATTCAGCTTTCATCTGATTTAAGAGCTCAATTTCTTCATCCTGCACCTCCCTCATGGTTTTTATGAGACCTGGGAACTATTAAAGAATGCCAAATAAAATTCAAGCCTTTCAGTTGTCTTATTTCCCTGAGTTGTATGTAGTATTTTAGTTAAATCAACATCCAACCTACGGTGAGATGTTTCCATGAATAAGATTGCTTTAACTGAGTTATACCAAGTATGGCAATAAAGCTAAATTAATTTAGGATTTCTCCCAAGCCTGCAGGGAAAGGGTGAGCCCAAGAAGTTACCTTGGTAATTTCCAGAAATCTCCCTAAAGCTGAAACTCAGAGAGGAAATAGGTGTCAGTATCTTGTGGCTGGTCATTCATTGTCTGCCCCATAGGAATCCCCAGAGAGGGAGCAAAGATAGTGGGAACTGGGAAGGTAGTTACAGTGTCAAAAAATTAGAACTGCAAGAAAAGCGATTATGATTACTTAATTCCAAAAGGAGAAGGTTTCCCTAAACATCACTGTCCAAATATTCAAAGAATTATGATGAAGAAAAAGAGTAAATGGGATTTTTTTATTTTTTATTTTATTTATTTTATTTATTTATTTATTTTTATTTATTTATTTATTTTGAGACAGAGTCTCACCTTATCATGCAGGCTGGAATGCAGTAGCATGATCTTGGCTAACTGCAACCTCTGCCTCCTGGGTTCAAGCGATTCTCCTGCCTCAGCCTCCCGAGTAGCCGGGATTACAGGCACACGCCACCAAGCCTGGCTAATTTTTGTGTTTTTAGTAGAGACGGGGTTTCACCATGTTGATCAGGCTGGTCTTGAGCTCCTCGTGATCTGCCCACCTCGGCGTCCCAAAGTGCTGGGATTACAGGTGTGAGGCACCGCACCCAGCAAGTAAATGGGATTTTAAGAAATTGTAATGTGGAAGAAAACCTCCTGGGAGCATAATGTTTATGGAAAAACGGAATAGGCTATTGAAGGGTGTATTAGCATTCCTTTCTTCAGAGAATTCCAAGTGTAAGACAGAAAAGGATCTGCTCAAGGTCATTCCTGATGATGGAAAAGGATAAATAAGAAGACTTACAAGAAGACATGGGCCAGAAACCTCACAGGTTACCCGGTGAATTGCCATTCAGTCACCCTAATGCTTCCTTGATGAGTTCACTTGCACTGAGTGGGCTGGGGATTTGTCTGGGTAGATAAGTGAATACTTGGAGGTCTTGAAGAGCCAGGAGGCCACAAAAACATTGAGTAATTTTGCAGATGTCTTGTGATCCACAAGAAGTGTTCAATCATTTTTCAATTGTTTTGAGATCTGCTAACATCCAACTGTGGTTTGCCCCTGAGAATTTTTTTCTGTAAATTGTTTATGCTTGTTTATTTTAAGAAAAACATAAGCTTGGTGTTTCTGGGTTCATTTACACTTTGCTCATGAGATGGGTTTGTGAGCCTGTTCAGTGTCCAAAATACCTTGTGGGATTCAAAGGAAGTTGCCTCTCCGCTGAAGAAATGCATTTGGTTAGTGTGAAACAGAAGCCAAACTTAAAAAACCCTTCAGGCTCCATACATTTTTCACCAAAGAAGAAATTCGAGCAGGGTCTAAATTTGACAATCATCCAATAGCCTCCAGGTTGTTAAACTGCATTTGTGTTTGAGTATCAATGTTTCTCTCTCGTAGTCTAGTCTGAAACTGATAGGTTTGCTTGAACACGGAGCGGGTGTTAGAATCAGCATTGGTGCCAGATAAATGGTCTTGCTAGATGAAGTTTTGCCAGGGAACACACAGAGGTAAAAGGTTCAGAGCATCAGCTTGCATAAGCCCTCATCTCCTGACTGTCTTATCTAATTTTTATCCAACGCTAAGCTAAATGGCCTAAATGTTTAACTCTGGAAAATATTAGGGTTTCAACATGTATACCTTTGTTCCTGCTATGGGCACTGAACTGTACTGGCTAGAATGTTTATGAAATAGATATAATAAATATACGGCCCATGCAACATGAGGAGGCAGACTTCAGGTAAGGCTTGATCCAGTAGCTCAATGATAGCACCTAGATCCTAGTTTCCATTTCTTTCTCTCTCCTCTCTGCTTTCAACCTGTCTCCCTGAAAAGCTGGCTTCTCTCTCATGGGGACAGTGGGGATATGGGGACAGAAAATTTTAGATCTTGGCTAGGCGCAGTGGCTCATGCATGTAATCTCAGCACTTTGGGAGGCCAAGGCTGGTGGATCACTTGAGGTCAGGAGTTTGAGACAAGCCTGGCTAACATGGTGAAACCCCGTCTCTACTAAAAATACAAAAATTAGCCAGGCGTGGTGGCATGCACCTGTAATCCCAGCTACTTGGGAGGCTGAGGCAGGAGAATCACTTGAACCTGGGAAGCAGAGGCTGCAGTGAGCCGAGATTGCACCACTGCACTCTAGCCTGGATGACAGAGCGAGACTCTGTCTAAAAGAAAAAGGAAGAAAAAAGAAAGAAAATTATAGATCTTTTGAGAAAAAAAGAGAGAAATATCTTTTAGAAGTTCTAGTAAATGTCTCCCCTTGGCTTCTTGGCCTGAAATGAGATGTTCACCACTGAATCAAAGACAATGGTGAGGGAATAGAATGAAGGAGCTGAATTGTATTAAGCCAATTAGGTCTCACCTTAAAGCTGAGGATGGGCTCAATCTCACCCCAAGTCATAGAGCTTTAAAATTTGAGGTCCCAATGGAAAAAGGAGAAGAGGCAATGGCTGTGGAAAAGTAACCAACAAATGTCCACTACATTGCTTAACTATTGTGTTTACCTTCTCCTGCTACCTTGCTGCTCCCTGAGGCACAGAGGCAGGAGAAGACAGCAATTAGAGACCCCCTAGCCGAGGGAGCTCTGCCAAACCCCATAGACCAGAGACTCAGTCTGGGAGAAAGATCAGGTTATTACACAGGTAAGGAGAGGTCAGGCCTCGGGAGGACAACCAAGGCAAGAAAAGCAGCCAGATAGTCCTGGTCTAACAAGTAGCCATCCAGGTCCTAAGAAACAAAGAGGGGAGAAAGCCAGCTCTGTGCTCAATGCAGAGGCCTGACCTGTATCTCTGACTGGTTGAGGACATTTGGGTACAATGCAATTTGGAAACAGACGGAAGCACAGATGTGAACCAAATTCTGATTCAGGAAAGAGTAATTAAGATCACCAGAAGGTCCTGATAATTAGGTCATTATTAAAATGAGACAAATAAAACCTCTATAGAATTGCAGATCTTAGGCTGGGCACGCTGGCTCACGCCTGTAATCCCAGCACTTTGGGAGGCCAAGGCAGGTGGATCACCTAAGGTCAGGAGTTCAAGACCAGCCTGGCCAACATGGTGAAACCCCGTCTCTACTAAAAAATATATATATATAAAAATTAGCCAAGCGTGGTGGCGGACACCTGTAATCCCAGCTACTCAGGCAGCTGAGGCAGGAGAATCGTTTGAGCCCAGGAGGCAGAGGTTGCAGTGAGCCAAGATCGTGCCACTGCACTCCAGCCTGGGTGACAGAGCGAGACTCTGTCTCAAAAAAAAAAAAAAAAGAAAAGAAACAAAGAAAGAAAGAAAAGAAAACAAAAAGAAAAAAGATAAAAGCAATTAAAAAAAGAAAAAAATTAGAATTGCAGATCTTATGGACAATGGTAGAAGATTCTCCAACTTGTCACTGATATTCATTTGGTGCCACACAATATTTTCATAGTAGTTCTGACGGCACGTAGTAGATTATCCCTAAAACCCAACCCAATTTTGCCAGACCTCTTTTTCAGATTGTAACCAATACCCCACAGCCCATTCTCTGTCCCCAGTAATTATTTTTGCCTTAGTTCATTACCAGATATTTCATCTCATTGAAACTCATCTGCCACATTCCTGCCCATTCACGCAAACTCCAAACCTCCCTCCTGCCATTTACGACCATCAGTGTGGCAAGGCACTTTCTGGGTAACTTTGTGCCATCTGCCAGTTTAAAGATTTCATGGTGCCTGTTTGTCTGGATCATTTATTTGGGGAAAAAGAATGTTAAACAAGAACAGTGCCCACACCCGTCTCTGAAGAGAATCGTATTTTCCACCCACTGGGCATCAAAGCTAATCTTTGCTGACTTATAGCTGCTCTCTCTCTGGTGCTCTATTTAGATCCTGTGGGTGCTATTGCACCTGGAGGTGTTACAAATTCTGCTTTTGTTTTTAGGTCACAGGGCAGTCAATATAAAATGAGACAGGTGTTTGCATCATAAAACAAACCAATGGCCTCAGGGGGACCTGGTGGCTTTCCTTTTTTTTTATTTCTTCAAATGTCTGGGCCCCACCAGGAATCATGCACTGCACCACGGGGACAGCTGACTGCACAAGACCAAAGACAGCCATCAGCTGGACGTTGATTTTATGATGACTCAACAGCTCAACAATAAATAATAAAAAATCAACTTTAACCACTCTTTCTAAGTGTGTCCCAGCCTGTGACTCGTTTGCACAGTTTTCACGTGAGTGTGTAGATCCCCAGGCAGGATTTTCCTCCAAATGCCCAAAGAGCAATTAAGGACTAAATAGGGTTGACAGATGCTGGTAACATACAAGCAAGCCAGGGAAATACGAGTCTAACCAGATGTGTGGGAGGATTGAGAGCGATCTCAGCATCTGTAAAACTGAATAGATTAAGATCTAAAATGAGGGTAGGGGTGGTGAGGAAGAGGAAGAAGATGAGAGGACGCTGAGCTCAGCAAGTTTTCCGCTTAATCACCCACCTAGCATTTGCCAGCACCAAGCAACGGTGTGCCATGTTTAGAAAAATAACATCTTATTTGTAATGTCATTCCAAACATTTCCATCCCCATAGAAAGGGGGCTTTTCATACACAAAGACTCCACGATTATTTCTTGTAACCGATGATCTTAAGCTTACATCCTGCTAAGACATAGCTTGGTGCAGATAAATTCATGTATTTATTTATTACTAATATTCATACAAACACTATTGCAAGAAGAATTTATTCTTTCTAGTAAAAAAATGCAAAAAGAGGTAATAAAATACTGTCTTTCACCTGTTAAATAGACTATCTTTTTTTTTTTAAATGGTCACATTCAATGTCAGAAAGGATATGGTGTAAATTGGTATAGCTTCCGAAAAACAATTTGGCAAAACATGTTAAGAGTTTTAAAAATATGACTTTTGGCCAGGTGCGGTGGCACACGCCTGTAATCCCAGCACTTTGGGAGGCTGAGGCAGGTGGATCATGAGGTCAAGAGATCGAGACCATCCAGGCTAACACATTGAAACCCCGTCTCTACTAAAAATACAACCAATTAGCCAGGCGTGGTGGTGGGTGCCTTTAGTCCCAGCTACTCGGGAGGCTGAAGCAGGAGAATGGCGTGAACCCGGGAGGCAGAGCTTGCAGTGAGCCAAGATCACGCCACTGCACTCCAGCCTGGGCGACAGAGCAAGACTCTGTCTCAAAAACAAAAAACAAACAAACAAAATATGACTTTTGACCTACTAATTCCAATTTCAAATAGCATTCTACAAAAACAGTCAAAGCCACCAATTGTAGTAATATGATATTGGTGAACAGAGGAAAACATCCTAAATTAAATATTTATATTACATCCATATATTAGAACACTATGCAGCCACTATGCTTTCTATTTTATGTGGTCTTACAAATGCTTAGTAAGTAATAATAATTGAATAAAGTAGAATGCATATACTCCAAGTGGACACACATTAACAAGCTCAGCATGGGCTGAGCGCCATGGCTTACGCCTGTGATCCCAGCACTTTGGGAGGCTGAGGTGGGCGGATCACGAGGTCAGGAGACCGAGACAATCCTGGCTAACACGGTGAAACCCCATCTCTACTAAAAATACAAAAAATTAGCCAGGCGTGGTGGCAGGTGCCTGTAGTCCCAGCTACTTGGGAGGCTGAGGCAGGAGAATGGTGTGAACCCGGGAGGCAGAGGTTGCAGTGAGCCAAGATCTCGCCACTGCACTCCAGCCTGGGCGACAGAGCCAGACTCTGTCTCAAAAAAAAAAAAAAAAAGAAGGTCAGCATGTATGTATGAGAGTATGTGTATGCTTTTCAAAGTAAAAAGGCTTTTCTCTTAAGTGTTTTTTCATTTTTCTAAATTTTCTGAATAAGAATGTGTTTCTTGAATAAAAAATTATTTCAGAAGTTCCTCTTCCTTACTGCCTTTAAACTATAAAATGTATAAAGTCAATAACTTAAGCCCCCTTGAAAATATTCTATCAATCAAAACAAACCTGAAAAATGCTCTATCCTGAGGTGTTTTTCTTTAAAGACACGTGGTGAAGGTGGCCAGAGTGTGAGATAAAGTCCTTGCCGACCTGGCCACGTCTGGTAAAGAAAGTGCCTCCCTAGTTTCCAGGGCTGTTCTGGCTTTAGGAGGAGGGATTTTAAGCACTTCTTGTCTGATGCCCTGTATTTCTAAGCAAACCTCTGTGTTCCAGACTTGATAACTGGTGTTAAATGAAGTTTGGCTCAAAACTGCCTCCTTACATATTTTAAGTTCTGCTTAAAGGCTTCTGTGTACATCGTGAACTATAACCTAAATGGAGTTGTATACAGACTATAGCCTACTTTTGTACCAATCACAAAAGTTTTGGCCAATAAAAGGTGGCCAACTGTTCAACCTGTGTTCCAATAAGGCAACGCAGAGCTGTAACCAATCCAGCTGTTTCCGTACCTCACTTCCATTTTCTGTACATCACTTTCCTTTTTCTGTCCATAAATCTTCTACCACGTGGCTGTGCTGGAGTCCCTGAGCCTGCTCTGGCTCTGAAGGCTGCCCAATTCACGAATACTTCATTGCTGAATTAAACTCTGTGAAACTTAATTTGGCTAAGATTTTTCTTTCTTTTCTTTTTTTTGTTTTTGTTTTTGTTTTTTCTTTTTTCTTTTTTTTTTTTTTTTTTGAGACGGAGTCTCATTCTGTTGCCAGGCTGGAGTGCAGTGGCGCGATCTTGGCTCACTGCAACCTCCATCTCCCAGGTTCAAGTGATTCTCCTGCCTCAGCCTCCCAAGTAGCTGGGACTACAGGCACATGCCACCACGCCCAGCTAACTTTGGTATTTTTAGTGGAGACGAGGTTTTACTATGTTGGCCAGGCTGGTCTCGATCTCCTAACCTTATGATCTGCCCACCTCGGCCTCCCAAAGTGCTGGGATTACAGGTGTGAGCCACCATGCCCTGCCAGGTTTTTGTTCTAACACTGAGTTTCTGCTTCATTCCTGAGGTCTACTCCCTCCTCCCTATCCTAGGTCCATTTGTGCCTTTGTTCCATGAACAAAAGCCTTTGTATTCTTGTGTCTCCAGAACTATGGGTCCTGCCTTGTTCTGCTGGTTAGTAATCCCTGGCTAGTGATCCAGTTTTATATATATATATATGTGTGTGTGTGTGTGTGTGTGTGTATATGTGTGTGTGTATATATATGTGTGTGTATATATGTATCTTTTTAATATTTTTTATATTTTTAGAAATTTTTATTTAGTGATCTACTACGGCCCATAACTTTCTGCTATCAATTGTCTGCCTGGACTGACAAGGATTTTGCACCCCCGCTCCCTCCCAGAGAATTTTTGTGGCTGCTCTCTGTGAGGCTGTTTGACGACCTCAGTTGATGAAATGTTCATTCTTTCTCTGGATTCCCCCCTACCTGCTGCCTTGCTAGACTTCCACTAGGTGCCTAAAGTAGGGTAGGAAGCTCTTGAGCCACCCTGGCCAACTCAGCTCTTACCAGGCTGCATACCTTACTGCAGGCAAGCAGGGAAGACCTGATATTTTCTTTTTTCAATGCCCCTTGAGTTGTAAGGCCCCGGCATTTTCCTAAGACATGATACTCGTTTCCATTTTACCCGAGTCAATTCTAGAAGTAGGTTTCCTTTTGGATCCATTCTAAGTGCACTTACTTTTTTGTTGTTGTTGTTATTTTGTTTTGTTTTGTTTTTGTTTTGAGACAGTTTCACTCTTGTTGCCTAGGCTGCTGTACAACAGCGTGATTTCAGCTCACTGCAACCTCCGCCTCCCGGGTTCAAGTGATTCTCCTGCCTCAGCCTCCCAAGTAGCTGGGATTACAGGCAAGTGCTACCACGCTTGGCTAATTTTGTATTTTTAGTAGAGATTGGGTTTCACAATGTTGGCCAGGCTGGTGGTTTCAAACCCCTGACCTCAGGTGACTCACCTGCCTCGGCCTCCCAAAGTGCTGGGACTATAGGCATGAGCCACCATGCCCGACCGCTTCTTTTCTAATGAAAGGACATCCTTTAATAATTCACAATTGCAGTTGAGCTTACTGGACACTTGGTTAAACCTCCCCATCAGATTTTCCTGAAATAAATTGCCTGAGTTTCCCAAAATATATTTTATAAGGAACAAGCAGGATTCAGAGCAACTGTGTCTCTGTCTTTGGATGAAAGATACAAGGACACTATGCTTTCCTTACATGGCATTGAAATTGCATGGGAAGCTCTGTCCAAAAGCAGAATAGACTGCTTCCCACATGGTGTGTCCACTGGTATCAGTATGTCCAGGCAGAGGCACCTCCAGGATCGGGGGAGCACATCTAGGATGAGGGGGAGCGGGTAATGCAAACCACAGAATAGAGAATGGAATGCGGAATTAGATGAGCGCCTTCTCTGAGATTCTATGGTTTCCTTGTCAGAACTCAACCAGCATGTGTATTTTAGGTTGGTTAAACTCCTCCAGAACCTGTATCAACTACATTCAACAACTATTGATTGAGTACCTACTATGGACTAGACACCACGTGAAGAAGTTATGGATGTAAGAGATGATCATTTGAAGCTATTACTAAGCTTGGTTTCTAAGAAAAATATCTACTGAGGGGTGTAATCCGAATACATGGAGTTAAACAGGGCAATATTAACTCTTCCCTCTTGCTAATGTTTACCTTCAAAACTGGCATAGCTAATAGATGCACAATGAGAAAGGTCAGGGTAAAAAGAAAACTGTTTTACTCAGTCCTTACTATGTACAGGACTCTGGACTGGACACTTTATGTACGTCATTACTGCAATCCAGTGTCCCCAAGGCTCCTCTGTATATAGATAAGTAGAGTGGCGTTAACATTAACAACTCAATGCCCCCAGTGTTAAGGTATTTCTACTCCACGTGCGAATTCTAGTCTGTTACAAATACTTATCTCTATAACTCAGAGATTTCTGAGAACGTCCAAGGTGAGTCTTACCTGGTCCCACAACCCAGTCCTGGCTGGCCTGTTCCCTGCAGCTTCAATCTCATCCCCATCCTCATATGGCTCCTGACATCCTAAAGCCCAGGAAAACTGGCTTCTACCACTGCACCCAGCCAATCTCTCCCCAGCCTCTTCAAGGGGCAGCTGTTTGCTGGTTACTCTTGCCATCATTCTCCCAGCACCCTCAGTAGTAGGGCAGCTGGACAGGGCTCTGGAAAGCAAGGAAAATGCTTCCACCTTCTACCTAGATAGAAGCCCAGCAGATGCTCATACCACAAAATGTCTAATAAAATGTCTCTCAGTTCACACACATAGTACTTTTTCTCCACGAAATGTTGACATACCACCAAAGTTTCTGGCTTGGGATAGTTTTAAGCAGTGGTGTGCTAGTAATCTAGTTCTCAAAATTAAAAAAAAAAAAAAGAAAGAAAGAAAGAAAGGAAAAGAAAAGAAAAGAAAAACCCCTAGTACCTAGAAACAAACAATCAGTAAAACAAAAATAATCTCTCCTCTACATTCCATGAGGTTAGCTCCTGTTTACTCCTTGGATAGAGACAAGGGCAGCTCCCATGGCTTACCTGGTCACTTTCAGATGATGAAAAAAACTTTCAAATTATCTCTGATCACAAAACAAAGTTATTTCTGATCACAAAACATAGTCCTCATTTCAGTAGTTAAAACCTCCAGATTTTTGAATAATCAAAATTCTGAATTTTACTTGATGATAAATCCTCTCCCATCCCCCAGTCTATACCTGTTACAGTCTTTAATGGCAAGAAGAGGTGGGCCTTTCCTTAAGTCTATTAATTCCTTCCTCCCACTCAGCTATCTAGGCTCTTTTCAAGCTTGAAGTAGGGAAAGGAAGAACAGATAATGGACACTGGAAGCCCTTTCTTGCCTGGCACCGGTTAATCTGTTTTTTCTTTCCTCTGGCCCTACAAGGTGTTTAAGCCACGTCTTTGCCTCCTAGTTTTCTTTGTGGTTCGTAGCATGCATCCCCAAACGGCCTACAGATCCCCTGGTGCAGGAATACACATCCTTCAGCTGGGCACTAGATGAGTATTTTAAGCTATGCCCAACCTCCTTCTTCTGAGACCTGCTCTCCTTTCCAAGTGGCCCCATTGGGCACAGCCTAAATCTTTCCCAGGATTCAGCCCAGCAGATGACCTTATTTCAAGCCATTTAATTGTACCTACAAGGTAGGTGGCAGTATCGCCATTTCACAAAGCAGGAAGTTTGGACCCAGGAATAACAAGAAGAGCTCCATTTACTGAGCACCTACTGTATGCAAAGCAGTGGGCCGAGGCATTTGTGGGCATCGATTTATTTACTTTACACAAAAGCTGACATGTTGGGTCAAGGAAATTGCTCTACTCATTTAAAATAAATAAAGAAATAGAAACTGAAAGAATCTGGGTAATTTGCCCAGGGTCAGTCTAAGGCCTGAGGCTCTCTCCAGTCTTCTTGATCTCTTAGTTTGGCAAAAAGGAAGGCAAATAACCTCCCTTTTATGAAAGATAAAAATGACTTTACTCAAAGACAATACAAACATTAGAAATATTTTGATATATTATTGATATACGATATATTGTTCGATATATTGTCTTTAGGCCAAGACAAACAAGTCAATGAAAACTTAATTCTTAGGGATCTAGGAAATACTTATCCCAACCAAAATTATTGTCCCTTCAGATTTTTAGGGGATTTTTTAGTTAATCATCCTGGCAAGCTTTTTAGAATAAAGTGGGTCTTAACACTAAATATACAGTCCCAAATTTAAATTCTCTTTAAACAGATGTACAAGTGATGAGGCGATAGCTATCCTGAAAGATGCTCAAGCTGAAATCCTCCCCCTTCATGTTACATCAGAACTTGAGAGTCCCAGTTACTGCAAACTCCATGAGCGCAGGAAGTATGGCTTATCTTCCTCTCTGTTCTCAGGGCCCAGCGGTGAGCCTGGTGGATGGTAAGTGCTGAAGTCATATCTGTTGAATGCATGTTGAAAGAATTTGCTCAAGGCTGGGCGCAGTGGCTCACACCTGTAATGCCAGCACTTTGGGAGGCCGAGGTGGGCGGATCATGAGGTTCAAGACCAGCCTGACCAACATGGTAAAACCCTGTCTCTACTAAAAATACAAAAATCAGCTGGGCATGGTGGCGTGCACCTGTAATCTCAGCTACTCAGGAGGCTGAGGCAGGAGAATCGCTTGAACCTGGGAGGCGGAGGTTGCAGTGAGCCAAGATCATGCCACTGCACTCCAGCCTAGGCAAGAAAGTGAGACTCTTTCTCACAAAAAGACAAAACAAAACAAACCAAACAACAAAAAAAGAATTTATTCAGCATATAAGGAGAAGGATTTCTCATTCACCTCTCTCCTACTTCTGAGACCAGAAACCATTGTCAGGCTTATGGGCAAAAAGCCAAGGTCTCCTGGCCTTGACCTTCAGCCAAGCTTCTTTACATTTCTTGTTTTTAGAAAATCCTCACGATCCCCATGATACAATATTCTTATGTGAGATGGCTAAAACTGGTAAAACCATCTGAGTCTGGCTCAGAGATGTTTGACACATCATTTAAAGCCCTGCAGGTAAATGGAGCTGATAGCCCGGATTCAACTCCTGGCCCCCTGGCTGCGAGGTTGCCTCCCAAGCTTGGCTTCATAAAGCTGACTCATAAACGTCCCCAGCAGACAGAGAGCCCGCCCTTTCAAGCTAGTCACTAAATCATAGGGTTCTTGGAGAAATAGCTGGTCCAGCCCTTGCCAGATGCTCACTTAGTCTGCTTGTTATCTGAGTGACAGTCAACAGGGTACATGTGTGAAGTACAACTCCTGCCTCCCTCAGAAACAGACAATACCAACAGCCCCTACCTACTGCTACTCACATTGCGGGCCACAGGATGATGAAATGCTTGTGTAACGTGTAATGTAATGTGGGTCCTGGATCAGAAAAAAAGACATTAGATAAGCCTAGAAAATCTGAATCAAGTATGGACTTGAGTGAATAAATCTGTGTCGGTATTGGCTGGTTAATTGCAACAAATGTATTGCACTAATGTAAGATGCTAATAATAGGAGAAACTGGGTATAGGGAATTAGGGAACTCTTTATATTATCTTTTTAATTTTTTTCTGTAAATCTAAAACTATTCTAAGAAATATCAGAATAGAATAAAACACTGTTTTTATATAAAGTATATATGGTACATACTATGCATAATATATACTATATATAATCATATATGTACTATATATAATCATATATGCATAATATATACTCTAATATACACTCTATATAATCGCATATAATATATAATAAAGTATATATCATATACTTTGTTTCATATATATAATATATACACTATATATCATATATATACATTCTAAGTTTTTACAGTCATCTCCTATTTCTTCTCAATACCAAAAGATTGTGTCTAAAAAACTGAAATCAGGTTCTATTTTACAATTTTTCTGTGTCTCTATTTGTGCCACCTACACTGAGATGCCTGTTCCTCGCTTCATGACCCCCAAGTTTTAGCAGACCTGGGGTCCTGATGGCAGATCGGCCCTCTCTATTCCAAACTCCTAAAACGTGAGGTAGAACTCTGGATGTTCGTTTTTGCCTTGACTAGTTGGGAACTGTGCATCCTTCCATTCCTAGATCCCCGCAGACCGGACCGGCTTCCGCAGAGGGCTGTGCCCCTCCCACGCATACCCGCCCATCTGGTTGTGGGTGGCAACACACAACCCCCGCCTCACTCCCCTTGGCCTCTCCCTGAGTGTCTGGTGGCTGCAGGTAGCTGCTGTTCCTTCAAAATGTGCTATTCGTGTGTGTGTGTGTGTGTGTGTGTGTAGAAGAGAAATTTTTAAATCCCTTCGGGTGGGAAATTTTCTTTCCTGCTTAAACCTCATATTGTGCAGAAATATAGGTTCCTTAATATTTTCTGTGTAACACAAGTAAACAGTTCCTCTGACTCCCCAATACCGGATTAATAGTAGCTCAGCTCCCTCAGTTCTTTCCCTGGGGCTCACCTCAAAGAGGCCTCCCATGCCACCTGATCTAGAAAAGCACCTGTCCTTGTTGATCTCGGCTGCTTTTGTTTTCCTTCACCCTACACCGCACCACCTCACAGGATAAGTGTCTGTTGACTTGTGTATCCTCTATCTTCCACCGCTAAATGGAAACTCCATGCAAGCAGACATTTTTCTCTTTTGTTTGCTCTTGTAACCCCAGTGCTTAGAAGAGCAGTTCTTCAACTTTGCAGAACATTAAGATCACTGCAGACTTTTGAAAAACCCCAATACCCAGGCCTCACCCAAGGCCTATTAAACAAGAATCCCTGGGGCCTGGACTCAGGCATTAAAGTTTTTATAGCTCTCCTGGCATAATGGTTAATTTCATCTGACACATTAGCGAAGCTATGGTGTCCAGTTGTTTGGTCAAACACTAGTCTGGATGTTGTTGGTTTTTTAGATGATATGAACATTTAAGTCAGTAGGTTTGAGTAAAGCAGATGGCCCTCCACAGTGTGAGTGTACCTCACCTAGTCTGTTGAGAGCCTTAAGAGCAACGATTAAGATCCTTCAAGAAAGAAATAATTCCACCTCCAGACTGTCTTCAGATGCAAGATGGCAACATCAACCCTTCCTGGGTCACAAGCCTATTGGCCTGCCCTGCAAATTTCAGACATGCAGTCTCCAAAATCACAAAAGCCAATTCTTTATAATCAATCTCTCTATTTGCATATACCCATATGATTGGTTCTCTCTCTCTGGAGAACCCTGATTAATACACCCAGTTACTCCAAGTCTGAGAATTAGTGACCTAGAATAATGCCCAGTGCATCATAGGCAGTCAGTAAATACACATTGGATGAATGAATATCTGCCTAATTCATTTTCCCAATATTGTATAGATTGTGATGGATTCTGGGCGGTCAGTTCTCTGGCCACCCAGATCCTCAGGAATCAAGAGAGAACCTCATAGACAGGAAGCAGTTGGTGATCTGAGTTAAGAGGCTTTGTCCAAGCATTGAGCTCAGCTGCTGTCAGCCAGGTAAGCTGAGAAATGAGGAAGGGCTGGCAGCACCCCTCAAACAGGAAGCAGGCATCAAGAAGGATTTCCAAAAGGGAGTCACATCTTTGAAATACAGTATAAACAGGATTCTGGATCTTTCCATTTTGAGAACCAAATCTGACATGATGGGGTCCAGAGAGAGATAACTGTTGCTTTTTAAAAGCTGATTTCTAGAGACGAGTCTTGATTTGGTAAAGAACAAATGAGAAACCCAGTCAGATCAGAGATGTCCCATTCAACACAGCCACCCTGGCTCACTGGCCATCGCCTTTTCCAAATACCTATTGAAAAGGTCAAAGGAAAAGCTAGATGAGCTCAGAACCAGAGGAAATAATTATCCATAGGTTTCAGTCCTTAAGGAAATTCTCCATGAGAGAGAGCAGTGGAGAGATATTGCAAGGTGGGCTCACAAATCTACAGCCAGATGATGCTCAGAACACCACCCCAACTCAGGACATCTAAAACAGGGAGGGAGGAAGCAAGTGTTGGCCTGGGAGCATCTTCTAGGAATGCACCTGACATCGGCATCTTCTGAGGGTCGGACCGAGGGGCAGGCACACGCTCCCAACTCACACTCAACTCAGAAGAGAGGAGTGTGCTGGAAAACAGCCTACTCCTCTTTGTGAGCCTGGACGACTGTCCACAACAGAAGCCACATCCCACAAAACCCAGCCTGGTGAAAGTGAGCCACTGCAAATTTACCTCTTCTCCTCTCTGTTCTCCTGAGCCTGGCAGTGCCAAACAGGGATGCAAACACTCCCTAAGAAAATCCATCTCAACTGCTGAAAGTAGAGAAACATAACGTCTACCCCCGACCCAATCCTCAAATCACTGGAAGAATGAAAAAACAAAAATCAATACATGGAAGGAAGAGGAAGCACCTGAGGAAACAGTGCCTATGTCCCCTTTATGAAACAGACTGACTTCTAGACACCAGAAAAAAAAATCAATGTCATTTCTCATTCTCGAGATAGGGGAATAAGGTGATGATCTTGTGGTACACATTGAGAAACCCCTGCCAGGTCAAACACAGAGCTGATAATTTAAGAAATATAGCATTAGGAGATATACCTAATGTAAATGACGAGTTAATGGATGCAGCACACCAACATGGCACATGTATACATATGTAACAAACATGCACGTTGTGCACATGTACCCTAGAACTTAAAGTATAATAAAATATATATATAAAAGAAGAAGCAACAACAACAGCAAAGAAAAAAAAAAAGAAATATCAGATGTCTACTCCTAGACAGTCTCATATTTCCTTTTATCCATGAAAATTTAGAGAGGGCGGACCAGTACCCCTTGGGAGAACAGGATGCTCAGTGCCAGGGGACACTTCTACTGTCTGGAAACAGTGAAAAGGACAGAGATGAAAATGTGCCTCGTACCATGGGATTCCTTTTGTTTAAAGATAATGTGGTACTTTACAAAGGGCATGTTAAAAGTTCATTTTCAAAAATGGAATCAAAATATCTCCTTGTTTTCTCAATGTTTAATCCCTGCTGGGCTTCCTCAGAACATAAAATATAATTTACAAGGTTGAATTTACTTGGTTTTTGCCTATTATCTCAATTGTTATTTTTTGTCTTATTCACCAAGAAAAAAGATCACATCTCCCCCAAAGTTCAGAAACGTGAGGGTAAAGAATAAGGTACGAAAAAGCGACATTAAAATCATGTATTGGTTGAAGCAAATTATTGTGTATAAGCTTTGATATATATACAGAAAAACCTATAGATATTCAGCAAAAGGCAATACATTTCCATCCCAACACTGGGACAAGGGAAATTGGAAAAACAATTAACAGATTATTAATACTAATATTTAGAAAATGTTAGAGAATCCACAAATGCCTTGGGGAATTTACTAGAGCCTCAAATCCTGCATTTTATTTTGTTTAAATAAGGACTATTTTTTTTCTAATGTGTACAGTATTACAGGAAGGGGAGACAGCTCCAGACCATAATGGTTTAATACACTGGGTACAGGGGAAAGGCCTAAAGAAAAAGCAGATGGCAACCTCTTTTGCAGGAGCCATATAATTTCATGGTGCATTTTCTCTTCTTGGCTTCACTGAAATTCAAGCCTAGGGGCCAATTCTTTCAGGCAGCAGGGATGGGCTCAGCAGGCAGGGAGGAAGCAGCAAGGATAGGGGAAGTCTTAATAAAAGGGTGGGTCACTGAGATCTCTGCTTCTTGGCGGGTATCCATTCTGTTTCTTCTACCCGTGACTTCCTTGGCTTCAGCCCAAGGCTGGTCATATCAACCCCAACTCTGCCTGGTCCCCAGTCCAACTTTTCTCCATGTCACCACATTCATATTCTTCAGGCATTGGCCTAGCTCACTTTTGAGTGGGGTCACACAAGTCAAAAGTAGTGGCCAGTTTACAGATTGATGTCTTTCAGGTCAGCACCTTGTCATTGAAGGCAACAGGGACTGGCGTGGCTAGATCCCCAGAAGAGTATGTGGGTGGGCATCTACTTTATAATACGCAGTACATAGCACTAGGAAAATACAAGAACTGAATTCCTAGAACAGTAGTTCTCACGGTGTGGTACCTAGACCAGCAGCATCAGTACCACCTGAAAACTTGTTAGAAATGGAAATTCCCAGGCCCCACCCCAGAGCTATTGAATCAGAAACTCCGAGGTCAGAGCCCGGCAATTTGTATTTTCACAAGCTCTCCAGGGGATTCTGGTGCACCCTGAAGCTTGAGAACTACTGTCCTAGAATAATTCCAAGATGTCTTCAAGCTCAATGCAGTAGAGACTGAAGATGAAGGCAAATCTTATCTCCTTAAAAAGACTACAGGTCAATCTTCATCAATAGATGAATGAGTAAACAGTATTGTCTGTACATACAATGAACTATTACTTAACCTTAAAAAGAAAAGAAATTCTGCTGGGCGTGGTGGCTCACGCTTGTAATCCCAGCACTTTGGGAGGCTGAGGCGGGCAGATCACGAGGTCAGGAGATCGAGACCATCCTGACTAACATGGTGAAACCCCATCTCTGCTAAAAATGCAAAAAATTAGCCAGGCGTGGTGGTGGGTGCCTGTAGTCCCCGCTATTCGGGAGGCTGAGGCAGGAGAATGGCGTGAACCCGGGAGGCGGAGCTTGCAGTGAGCCGAGATCGCGCCACTGCATTCCAGCCTGGGCAACAGAGCGAGACTCCATCTGAAAAAAAAAAAAAAGAAAAGAAATTCTGACGTATGCTACAACATGGGTGAGCCTTAAAGACTTCATGTTAAGTAAACTAAGCCAGTCACAAAAGGACAAATGCTATTTGATTCTACTCATAAGGTATCTACAGTTTTCGAATTCATAGAGACAGAGAGTAGATTAGAGATTACCACGGGATTGGGAGCGAGGAACTGGGAAGTTATTGTTCAATGGATAATAGTTTTAGTTTTGGAAGATTAAAAAAAAAGTTCTGGAGATAAATAGTGATGATGGTTGCATGACAATGTGAGTGTACTTAACGCTACTGAAATACATACTTCAAAATAGTTAAAATCGGCCAGGTGTGGTGGCTCATACCTGTAATCCTAGCACTTTGGGAGGCTGACGTGGGTGGATTACCTGAGCTCAGGAGATGGAGACCAGCCTGGGCAACACGGTGAAACCCCGCCTCTACTAAAATACAAAAAATTAGCCGGGAGTTGCCGCATGCGCCTGTAGTTCTAGCTACTCCGGAGGCTGAGGCAGGAGAATGGCGTGAACCCGGGAGGCGGAGGTTGCAATGAGCCGAGATCGCGCCACTGCACTCCAGCCTGGGTGACAGAGGGAGACTCCATCTCAAAAAAAAAAAAAAAAAAAAAAAAAAAAGTTAAAATGGTAAGTTCTATGTTATGTCGATTTTACCACAATTGAAAAAGAGACTATGGGCCCAGAAGGACACAGAACTCTAGCCCAGGTGCTCCCTCCCATCTGCAGTAGGTGAAGACGTTGTGTTCCCGCCCACGAGGAAGTTGCCAGAACAGGTAATAAGGGTGGCCATGCCAGTCAGAGAAAGGTGTGTGACTCAGCTCAGGAAGCAGAAAGGAAGCATTTGTCGTAGCCGAGCTCACCTCTCTCTGCCTGTTGCCCTCCTCACGCTCTACAGCCCAGAGCACTAGGAATCTGTGACCTATGAGCTGCAGCGCTGCAGGTGAGGCTCCTACCTGGACCTCCAGGCAGTGGCCAGCCCTTGATCTTATGAAACATTGAGGAATGTGACCCAGCGTTGTCCACAGCAAGGCTCTCCTGATGCACTGGCCACCACCTTCGTTTGGAGGAGACTGCGTGCTAATCAAAGGAGCTGCATCCCCAGGGGCTGCTAACGCGAGCTGTCATGCCAGATAAGAAAGGGGTAGGCCACCCCTGCTAGCTCACGGTGGTCACAGCAAACAAACAAACGGAGGCATTAGCCACAGCTGTGCAGTCCTGGCTGCACAGCTTCCTTAACTCACAGAAGCTTCCTGCCTACGCTTCGCAATTGACTAGAAGCCTAACCTGGCAAAATACAAACTTTTCTTTTGCCTTTTTATCTAAAAGTAGCACATTCAAACATGAACACCCGCTTCTCTACCCATCTCGGCTGCCAACAACCACTCGAACTCACACCTTCCCAAGTGAAGCTGAGCACATGGATAAATCATCCCAGTTAAGACCACAGTCAATAGCTCAAAATAAGGAGAACAACCCAACGGCAATGCCCTTCCTTCCCTGAAACCAATTGATGCCATAAAACAGATTTTTAAAAATAATCCATTTTGTATTTTCAAAAAATATTTTAGAGAATATTGCATCTTCTCAATGAAAATAATCTGATGATCAGAAAAGCAGGAGGTGTAATATAAAAAACAAACTGTCTAATATTCCATAATAAATTTTAAAACCTAAAAATATATTTAAATTTTTAATAAAACATAATAAACCAATACATTCTCAACGTAAGAAATAGAATGTTAACAAAACCGAATATACATCCTCTGAACGCTCCTGCCCACGCATTTTTGTCATCCTCTCCCCAGGTTTGATTATCTGGTTACAATGTTACGTTGTGATCACATAGCTTCTAAACACTGAGTTGTTAGGAATTAAATTATATACTCTAGAACCTCAAGATAAACTCGCAAAGAAAACAGACGGCAGGGCGCGGTGGCTCATGCCTGTAATCCCAGCACTTTGGGAGGCCAAGGCAGGTGGATCATGAGGTCAGGAGTTCAAACCCATCCCAACCAAGATGGTGAAATGCCATCTCTACTAAAAACACAAAAATTAGCTGGGCGTGGTGGCAGGCACCTATAATCTCAGCTACTGGGAGGCTGAGGCAGAGAATTGCTTGAACCTGGGAGGCAGAGGTTGCAGTGAGCCGAGACTGTGCCACTGCACTCCAGCCTGGGTGACAGAGCGAGACTCCATCTCAAAAAAAAAAAAAAAAAAAGGAAAAAAAAAAAACAGACAATGACTTGTTGTCATGTTTTCATATTTTATAGAGAAGTTTGGCTCATTCCCAGAGATTTTAAAAGATGTTCCTTGACCAATTGAAATTTACTCCAGGAAAACAATGTATTTCCTATATTAGAAAGTGTATAAAATTTTATAATGTGAATAGGTCTAAGTCAAAATGCTCATCGTGAAAATGCCCATAAGAAATGTGATCAAATTTAATATCTATTTTTTATTAAGGGAATGTCCATCATAAGTCACCAGTCAAAATATTCTTTTTTTGGTGAAACACGCATTGTACTAACATTATATGACAGAATTCTAAAGCACCAGTCAACACATTAAAAAAGAAAAAGTAACAAGAAAACAAGTCTTATTAGTGAATGTTAAGCACCTAGAAAAATCAGAGTAAACTAAAATTTATTAAAACTACTAAGAAGTCAGTAAAATGGGCGATGGTAAAAGCAATAAACAAAGTTTAACAATTTTATCACATTTCAACAAGGACTAATTAGAAAATATATTTCTAAAATCTTTGTTTAATAAAAATATTAAATATCTACAAATAAGTTTTTTAAATGCCATGACCATAGTTTTATTGAGATACATTTAAAATGGAAATAAATATAGAAACATGCCATGTAGCCAAAAGTAAGTCTCACTGTTTTAATGACATCAGCCCTCATCAAGTAATAGCTAATCTCACTGAAATCTCAATGGATTATTTTGAAAATGGACAAAATGATTCTGATGTACATTTGGAAAACTGTGAGACTAGCTGAGACATTTTACTTTACAGAGTAGGAAAAAGAAGTTTACAAATCACATACAAAAATGTTCTAAGGCTCTAGTATTTGAAGTAGGGTGTTACTAGCTGCAAAATAGATAAGCATTAATAGAACAGAAGTACCAAAAATGAACCCAAGTGTATATTGGGATTTAAGATTTAGAAGGCAAATTTGTAAATCCATGGGGAAAAGATGAATTGTTTAATAAATGAAGTGAGGAAAAAAACTGGCTAAAAATTTAGAAAATAATAAAGTTAAACCCCTGCCCCATACTCACACCCAAAATGAAATCCAATTGGCTTAATTATTCAAAGGTACAACCCAGGAAAAATAGTAGAAGAAGAAAACATGTGTTACTCTATAATCTTGACCTGGAGATGGCTGTTCTTGGAGTAAGTAAAGTGTCTATGTGACTATGTGAAATTTAAAAAGAAAATGTCTTCATGTCATAAAACACCATAAATAAGATTGCGGGGCAAATTACATGGTTTGGGAGAAAAAAACAACGGCAATACACATGCCTGACAAAAGCCTAAAGTTTTCAAATTATAAAAAAAATTTAAAATAAATTTAAAAACCAAAACATTGCAGTGGAAATTAGGCAAAACATAAGAAAAGACATTTCACATACACCACTCCCTCATACTTCTAGCCTTTAAGCAAGTAACTATTCAACTCATTACTAATCAAAAACGGGTATCAAAACAACGAGACATCATTTTTAGCCTTTCAAATTGTTCATGATTAAAAAGAAAGACCCAGTGTTGACAACAGAGTAATGGGAATTTATATTCCTTTCTAGCCCATTGAGTACAAATTGTTACATATCTTAAGTGTGTAACAAAAACCTTTAAAAAATATTCCAGGCCAGGTGTGGTGGCTCATACCTGTAATCCCAGTACTTTGGGAGGCCAAGGCGGGTGGATCACTTGAGGTCAGGAGTTCGAGACCAGCCTGGCCAACATGGTGAAACCCCATCTCTACTAAAAATACAAAAATTAGCCGGGCATGGTGGCATGCACCTGTAATCCCAACTACTTTGGAGGCTGAGGCAGGAGAATTGCTTGAACCCAGGAGGCAGAGGTTGCAGTGAGCCAGGATTGCGCCACTGCACTCCAGCCTGGGTGACAGAATGAGACTCTGTCTCAAAAAATAATAATAAAAAATAAAAATAAAAAAATAAAAAATATTCGAATCTTACAAGATGGCACTTTACTTTTAGAATTTAATCCTAAAGAAATAAGAGATGAACATGTGTACTCATGGTAATTAGAACAATGGTGGGAACATAATAGTTAATAAATATTTCTTATATAATAGAAGGAGTGAATAGTGTGAATGAATACATACAGTGGTGATCAGCCCTGGGTGGTTGTTGATAACACTAAACACAGACTAAGAAAGATGGGATGATAACAGTACATTTGTATCATCTGAGACAACAAAACTGTTTTAGATGCTATTTTAGAATAATATTTATTGACATGGAAGGATGTTTAAGAAATATTAGTGTGTTAGAAAACACCTTATCTAGTTTCATCTGAATAGGTAGGAAAGAGATAGATGGCTTAAAAAAGAGAGAAACATGGAGGAGGAAAGGAAATGAAAGAAGGGAGGGGAAGGGAAGGGAAATGGGAAAAGAGGAGGGAAGGGAAGGGAGGGGCAAGGGGAGGGAAAGGGAGGGAAGGGAAGGGAAATGGGAAAATGGGAGAGAAGGGAAGGGAGTGGGAGAGGAGGGAAGAAAAGAAGGGAAGGGAAGGGAAAGAAAAAGAATAATATAAAGAAAGGGTGAGTGAGAAAGAGGGAGAAATGGAGAGAGGAAGAAAGGGAGAAATGGAGGGAGAAGGGAGAAAGGAGAAAGAGAGGGAGAGAAAAGGAAGAAGGGAAAGAGGGAAGGAAGGGAAAAAAACAAGAAAGAGGGAGAGTGAGGAAGGGGAGAAAAGAAAGAAGAAGAGAAAGAGAGAAAGGAGATAAGGAGAGGAAGAAAGGAGCAAGGGATGGAGAAAGGGATACAGTGAGGGAGGGAAGGAAGCCAGGCTCTAGGAAAGCCTCATCTCCCAGTTGCAGACTTCTAGCCTGAAGCAGGTGCAAGGGAAGAAGACATAACACTAAGTTTGAAGCTTTAATATTTTTAGATAAGAATGTACATTCTAATTTCTGAAAAGAAGCTTCACTGGGGCCTTGGAATATTTTTACGGGGCTGTTATCTTAGTGTAAACAGAAAAGTCATGTGAGCTGGGTTTTCATCACTGGGGCCAGGGATGGGGGAGAGAAACACATCCAGTGAATTAAAGTTAAAGGGATGGTAGGAGACAAAGTTGTATTTCAATTAAGTCAGGAGTCCTACTTGTTCCATATACCAACTGTCGTGTAAGGACCATGAGTTAGATGTACAGTTGACCTTTGAACAACCCAGGGGTTAGGGCTGCTGACCTCTCATGTAGTTAAAAATCCATGTATAAATCAGATTCCTCCAAAACTTAACTACCAATAAACAGCCTACTATCGATGGGAAGCCTTATCGGTAACATAAATGGCCAATTAACACAGATTTTTTATGTTATGCATATTGCACACTGTATTCTTACAATAAAGTAAGCTAGAGAAAAGAAAATGTTATCAAGAAAATCATAAGGAAGAGAGAATATATTTACAGCACTGCAGCGTATTTGTCAATACTGTTACAGTAGGTAGCTAGTCAGGAATAAGCAGAGCGGGAGAGAGCTCCCCACCCCCACCCACCAGGACTATCAGGTGACCATCAGGTGATAGTCAGGCAGTTGTCACACTCTCTCTCTCTAAAATAATAGTTGGTCACAGCTGCCACCAGGGAAAGGCAGTCTCCCAGTAGATAGAAACACCTAAAACTGGTGATCAGCAGCTTCCTGATAAAATCTCAGGTGTTGGGCACGTGGGTTCAAGCATGAGCACTAAGAGGCGAAATGATGGAGTTTAACTGATGGAGTATATGATCTTCCAGGGACATTCCACTGGTAAGGGAAGAATGCTGTGAGTATGAGTACAACTCCAGTAAACACACTGTGCATTCTGACCTCCCAAGTGCTGGCAGGCCACCGCACATGCAGACAGCCCACCCCAAGGGAAGAAAGGGCAGAGAAAGGATGCAGGATCCCAGAAGCGTGCCAACATATAAAACTCCTAGTCAAAAGGTAAAACTGCATGCTTGATGTCTCAAGTTGCCCACGTGGCCCTCTTCCAAGTGGACTCTACTTCTAATTAGCTGGCCGTGGTGGTGCATGCCTGTAGTCCCAGCTACTCGGGAGGCTGAGGCAGGAGAATCGCTTGAGCCTGGGAGACAGGTTGCAATGAGCTGAGATCGTGCCACTGCACTCCAGCCTGGGCGACAGAGTGAGACTCCATCTCAAAAACAACAAACAAACAAAAAAACAAGTGTACTCTACTTCCTTTCAATCCTGCTCTAAAGCTTTTTAATAAACGTTCACTCCTGCTCTAAAACTTGCCTTCGTCTCTCCTTCTGCCTTGTGCTCCTCGGTGGAAATCGTTCTTCTGAGGAGGCAAGAACTGAGGTTGCTGCAGACCTCTTTAGAGTCACCACCAGTAACATGCCTTGGTGCCCTGTCTCCAACATGTTGCATTGCTAACATATTTTGGTGCCATGTGACTTGGATACGCTGGGCTGCTAATCATACTGTCAGTTTACATTGCCTGTTTACAAGATGAATCGTCTGTCTGAAATGGCAGCAATCGCAGCTGCAGACTTCAATCTATGGTACATAGAAAGAAATTCAACTTTTTCTTGTAATATCAAGACCTTTCTCTGCTTCTTGGGAGCACTACAAGTATCACTAGTGGCACTTCAAATGGGTCCCGTGGTGTTATTCAAGGTTAATGGTATCACACTAAACATTATAAAAATACGTAAGATCTGCGAGAGATGACTTTTTACTGCTATTCACAATTTAGTAGAGAAACTGGTCACCTGGAGATGATTAGTATCACATGGCCTTTTAAACAGGTACTCACAACCCTTGAGCTCAACACAATCACCATAGGAGGTGGCTATGAAATCATTACAATAGTACAGTAACACTACAGTTAATTTTATGCAGTTATGACATAACAGAGTACCTTTACATTTATTTACGTTTCTCTTAATTGTGACTATGCATGGTCTGTGTTTGTGTGTGGAAGTTTGTTGTTGTTGGTGGTGGTGGTGCTGGTGGTGAAGATGGGGTTTTGCCGTGTTGGCCAGGCTTGTCTCAAACTCCTGACCTAAAATAATCTTCCCGGCTCGGCTTCTCAAAGTGCTGGGATTACAGGCGTGGCCCAGTGTCCCAGCCTGTGTGTGTAAATTTTGAAAAATTTTAACTTTTATTACAGATTTGTGTATACCTTATGGTAGCAAATGATGAAATAAATAGTCTAGTGTCTACATATATTTCGTGCATTTATGACATACCTAACTTTTTCTTAATTTTGTTGATATTTCTAGGGTACATGGCTTGTCTGAGTTTTTTCAAATTGTCACTAATCTCCAGAAATTTTTCCAAAATATCTATTAAAAGAAATTCACATTTAAGTAGACACGCACAGTTCAAATTGGTGTTGTTCAAGGGTCAACTGTATTTTGAAATTAAGTTTTCATTGCTTAGCAGTTTTGATTTCAGTTTGTTCTGTTTTTGCTTTTGCCTTTGTTCTGGAATGGGAAGCCATCTGGGAGGAAGTACTTCCTGAGCCAAGAACTGAAGGGTAAGTAAGAGTTAGGCAGATAAAGAAAAGGGTTACATGGATGGTATTCTGAAAAGAGAGAATAGTACATGCAAAAACCACTGAGTGAGAGGGCATGGCCACATCAAAGAACTGAAAGAATCAACACTGATATTACAAACAATTCTGAAATAAATGACAATGGTAGCCCTACTTATCTCAAGGAGGGCTGAAAGGCATGGCCAAAGCAGCACTCAACAGGAAGATGTGTAGTCCCAAATGAATTATTTAAGAAACAATAAAGACTGAAAATAAACTAAAGATTCAACTCAAAAGACTGAGAATAGTAAATTTTAAATGACAAAGGGTGACTGTGCACAGTTAGAAATATTGAGAGTTGGTCATAGCTGAATTTTAATCAAAATCACATTTTTAAAATGTGTAGATCTAAAAACAGTTTTATATTAAGAATTTGAACATAGAGATCAGATTTTGTTTATCCAGTACTTCATAACAATTTAAGTACCTACTTACTCAGTTTTTCATTAGTCAAAGCTGAAATTTGGTAAATACTTTCATAGTTAATGTTATAAGTTTGCATATTCTCAAATATTTCAAATTACAATAATAAGTTTAGTGTACCTGATTCCTTCAAACACTTCAAACCTTTAGGGAACCAAACTTTTTATCTAAGAGCCCCTTAAGCCTAAAAATCCAAAATAATAAATTTAATAAATCATATTATCAAACATCTAAAATCAAAGCGTACGTGAAGAACTGTAATGATTATTAAAGGTCATGTTACACTTGACTTTAAATTTTGATACAAAATTTGATAACTTGCCTGAGTTATCACATCAGGCAAGCTGAGGTTGTGGATTTGGGTTATTGGTTAAAGATCTGGGAATGGGCAAAATCTCAAGATACCTCCTGAGACATGAGCTTCACTACTAAACTGAACCCCATTCTGTAAGTAGAGAGATGCCTGCCATGTCAAAGATGATTTTAATCCATATCTTTCATCTTAGACTTCCCCAGTCACATAGGTTTCCATCTTTCCAAGGCAGTCTTTTCCTAGAAGACCTCTCTCTAAAATTAGAAGGCACTTCTTAGACCTTTGAGTTTAATAGGCTTTTCCTGGCCCTCAAGACCTTCCCATCTCCAACTACAGGATCTTCTATACCTTTCACATTCCAATTGTCCAACTCTTGAGTCTTTCCAAGGTAAAAATGTTTAAACCCTCAGACCAATTACCAGTTGGGTAATTACTATGGAATTTCCCATGTCAAGGCCTGGATTGTACTCATTAGATTTTTAGATCAGCTATTGAACATATTTTAAATGCAATATTTATGTAGTTTTATTGTTTGAAAGACATTATTTTCTGTAAATATTATTGGAAAAATTACACATGGCACATCTTATATAATCTACTTTCTTGAGCATCCTGAAGTTCTCCTGGTTCCCACAGACCTAACTTGTATCTATTAACCACAATTATTGCCTTCTTTGCGATCTTCCAATTGTCACAACTTGGCCAGGAGATGGGTGTAGGGGGAGCGGTAGCTGGCGCCTTCATCCTTTCTGCTCTGTGCCATACACCCTTGATGTTCAGGCACACCCCGATTTTCTCTGCACCAAATGTGGGATCAATTACTCTCCAAGGGGGCTTGGTTGCTGTTCCTGAGCTTTAGTATTAAAGCCAGACACTGGGTCCCAGCATATGTGTATGATCTTTCCACATGGGGAGTGAGGAAAGAAACTGCTCCTAGGCATCTTTATGATTGAGAGAGAAAAGATACATTTCTTCTGAAAGGGCATGAATTCACATTGATGTCCCATTATAATTAATTTCACAACGTTCTAATTTAATCTTGTTTTCCTATACTTTTTTCTACTTTCCTCCATTTCTACCAACTAGCTTCTCTACAATCACTGCGTCAAAATTTAATATAACTTGTGTTGAAGTTGTAACATCATTTAAATTTTTGCAACCTTAATTCTCTTAAAAAAATACTTGGAGATGGTTAAATTTGTAACCCCTCACCTAGACTAAAAATATACTCCACGTTTTCATAATCCTTTTATGAAATATCATTTATTAAATCATATTAAATTTCATTTAATATCATTCTGTAATTCACATGGTTGACAGAAAAAGAGCAACAAAACAACCCCACAGAAAGAGCAATTAATAAGATAAAAAGCAGAAATTAATAAAATACAATGGAAAAATAGAACAGCAGCTTAATAAAACTAAAGTCTGGTTCTTTGAAAAGATCAACAAAATAGATAAAACTTTAAGAAGTATAATTAAGGATAAACAGAGAAAAGCCAGCTAACATTGTAATGAGTAAGGAGATATATCTGTAGGCGAGATTTTGAAAAATTTTAAATGATAATTTCAGTTCATGGTGAAGGGCACAGACTCTGGACCAAAATGCTTGGGTTCATATCTTGGCTCTGGTTTTTTCTGTTTTTTTTTGTTTTTGTTTTTGAGATGGAGTCTCACTTTGTCGCCCAGGCTAGAGTGCAGTGGCGTGATCTTGGCTCACTGCAACCTCCGACTTCTGGGTTCACGCCATTCTCCTGCCTCAGCCTCCCGAGTAGCTGGGACTACAGGCACCCATCACCAGGCCTGGCTAATTTTTTGTATTTTTAGTAGAGACAGGTTTTCACCATGTTAGCCAGGAAGGTCTCGATCTCCTGACCTCGTGATCCGCCTGCCTCAGCCTCCCAAAGTGCTGGGATTACAGGCATGAGTCACCGTGCCCGGCCTTGGCTCTGTTTTTTAATGTGTATCCTTAACAAGTTACCTAATCTCTCTTTGCCCATTACCTTTTATAAGAAAAAGGGCAGATATTATAATACCTACTTCATGGAACTGTAGCAAGAATTAAATGAGTTAATTCATGCAAAGCTTGTAAAGCAGTGTCCACCATATATTGAGCATTCAAATTGCTCCTTTCCCAATCATCTTCATACCTGATACAAAAGTGAGCTCCAAGTGGATCATACCACTAAATGTAAAATATAAAACTTTTAAAAGAAGTAAGTGGGAGATATCTGTGACCTGGAATTAGGCACAGAGTTCTTAGACATAACACTGAAAGCATCATTCTTAAAAGGAAATCAACAAATCAAACATCATTAAAATTTAAAACTCTTGCTCTGCAAAAAGTTTTGTTAGGAGAATTAAAAGATAAACTATAGACAGAAAATGATATTTTCAAAGCACATATTCAACAAAGGACTTGTATCTAAGAGGTATAAAGAACTATTTCAAGACTCAACAGCAAGAAAACAAACAACCCAATTAAAAAATGGGCAAGAGACCTTTGACCAGAAAGGATGTATAGAAGATAATTAAGCACATGAGGCCAGGTGTGGTGGCTCATGCCTGCAATCCCAGCACTTTGGGAAGCTGAGGCGGGGGGATCACGAGGTCAGGAGATTGAGACCATCCTGGCTAACATGGTGAAACCCTGTCTCTACTAAGAAAAAAAAAATATGTATATATATGTATATTATATATGTATGTATATAAAATTAGCTGGGCGTGACAGCATGTGCCTGTAGTTCCAATTACTCAGGAGGCTGAGACAGGAGAATCACTTGAACCTGGGAGGTGGAGCAAGACTCTGTCTCAAAAAAAAAAAAAAAAAGAAGATAATTAAGCACATGAAAAAGTGTTCAACACCATTAGCCATTACAGAAATGCAATTCAAAGCTACAATGTGATGCCATCTCATGCCTACTAGACTGACTCAAGCCAAAACCATCGACAATGCCAAGTGCTGGTGAGAAAGCAGAGTGACTGGAACCCTCATAGATTGCTAGTGGAAATGCAAAATGTTATAGCCACTAAGGAAAATGGTTTCACAGTTTCTTGGGAAGTTAAGCACACACTTGCCATGTGACCCAGAAACTCTGCTTTCAGGGATTTAGCACAGAGCTAGAGAAATGAAAAATGGAGATTCATACAAAAACATATATGAATGTTTACAGGAGCTCTTTTCATAATTGCTAAATACTGGAAACAACCAAGTTGATTTTCAGTTAATAGGTACACTGTGGTACATGCATATGTAGAATACCATTCACCAATAAACAGAAACAAACAATTGACACACTCAACAATTTTGACAAACCTCAAAGGCACTATGCTAAGTGAAAGAAGCCAGTTTCAAATGGTTATATCTTGTATAAGTCCATTTATATGAAGGACCAGTGTTTGCTATAGTTTAGGGTGAGGGAGAGTATCATTACAAAGGGATAGCATGAGGGAGTATTTTAGAATGATGTCATTGCTCTTTACCTTGATTGTGGAGGAACTTACAGAAACTGTATATATTTTAGAAATCATCAGGTTCCAAATGGCTGAATAGGAAAAACTCCAGTCTGCAGCTCCCAGCGTGATCGATGCAGAAGATGGGTGATTTCTGCATTTCCAACTGAGGCACCTGCTTCATCTCATTGGCACTGGTTGGACAGAAAAGAGTGGGGGCCAATATTCAACATTCTTAAAGAAAAGAATTTTCAACCCACAATCTCATATCCAGCCAAACTAAGCTTCATAAGTGAAGGAGAAATAAAATCCTTTACAGACAAGCAAATGCTTGGAGATTTTGTCACCACCAGGCCTGCCTTACAAGAGCTCCTGAAGGAAGCACTAAACATGGAAAGGAACAACCGGTACCAGCCACTGAAAAAACATGCCAAATTGTAAAGACCATCAATGCTAGGAAGAAACTGCATCAACTAATGGGCAAAATAACCAGCTAACATCATAATGACAGAATCAAATTCACACATAAAAATACTAACCTTAAATGTAAATGGGCTAAAAGCCCCAATTAAAAGACACAGACTGGCAAATTGGATAAAGAGTCAAGACCCATCAGTGTGCTGTATTCAGGAGACCCATCTCACGTGCAAAGACACACATAGGCTTAAAATAAAGGAATGGAGGAAAATGGAAAGCAAAAAAAAAAGAAAAAAGCAAGGGTTGCAATCCTAGTCTCTGATAAAACAGACTTTAAACAAACAAAGATCAAAAGAGACAAAGAAGATAATTACATAATGGTAAAGGGATCAATTCAAGAAGAAGAGCTAACTATGCTAAATATATATGCACCCAATACAGGAGCACCCAGATTCATAAAGCAGGTCCTTAGAGATCTACAAAGAGACTCAGACTCCCACACTATAATAATGGGAGAATTTAACACCCCACTGTCAATATTACATCAATGAGACAGAAGGTTAACAAAGATATCCAGGACTTGAACGCAGCTCTGCACCAAGCAGACCTGATAGACATCTACAGAACTCTCCACCCCAAATCAACAGAATATACATTCTTCTCAGCACCACATCACACTTATTCCAAAATCGACCACATAGTTGGAAGTAAAGCACTACTCAGTAAGTGCAAAAGAACAGAAATCACAACAAACTGTCTCTCAGATGACAGGGCAATCAAACTAGAACCCAGGATTAAAAAACTCACCCCAAACCACACAACTACATGGAAACTGAACAACCTGCTCCTGAATGACTACTGAGTAAATAATGAAATGAAGGCAGAAATAAAGATGTCATTTGAAACCAATGAGAACAAAGACACAACATACCAGAATCTCTGGGACACATTCAAAGCAATGTATAGAGGGAAATTTATAGCATTAAATGCCTACAAGAGAAAGCAGGAAGGATCTAAAATCAACACCCTAACATCACAATTAAAAGAACTAGAGAAGCAACAGCGAACAAATTCAAATGCTAGCAGAAGGCAAGAAATAACTAAGATCAGAGCAGAACTGAAGGAGATAGAGATACAAAAAACCCTTCAAAAAATCAATGAATCCAGGAGCTGGTTTTTTGAAAAGATCAAAAAATTGATAAACTGCTAGCAAGACTAATAAAAAAGAAAAGACAGAAGAATCAAATAGATGCAATTAAAAAATGATAAAGGGGTTATCACCACCAATCCCACAGAAATACTAACTACCATCAGAGAAAACTATAAACAGCCCTATGCAAATAAACTAGAAAATCTAGATGAAATGAATAAATTCCTTGACACATACACCCTCCCAAGACTAAACCAGGAAGAAGCTGAATTGCTGAATAGACCAATAACAGGCTCTGAAATTGAGGCAATAATTAATAGCCTACCAACCAAAAAAAGTCCAGGACCAGACGGATTCACAGCTGAATTCTACCAGAGGTAGAAAGAGGAGCTGGTACCATTCCTTCTGAAACTATTCCAAGCAATAGAAAAAGAGGGAATCCTCCTTAACTCATTTTATGAGGCCAGCATCATCCTGATACCAAAGCCTTGCAGAGACGCAACAACAAAAGAGAATTTTAGACCAATATCCCTGATGAACATCTATGTGAAAATCCTCAATAAAATACCAGCAAACCAAATCCAGCAGCACATCAAAAAGCTTATCCACCAAGATCAAGTTGCCTTCATCCCTAGGATGCAAGGCTGGTTCAACATACGCAAATCAATAAACATAATCCATCACATAAACAGAACCAAACACAAAAACCACATGATTATCTCAATAGATGCAGAAAAGGCCTTTGACAAAATTCAACAGCGCTTCATGCTAAAGATTCTCACTAAACTAGATATTGATGGTACGTATCTCAAAATGGTAAGAGCTATTTATGACAAACCCACAGCCAGTATCATACTGAATGGGCAAAAACTGGAAGCATTCCCTTTGAAAACTGGCACAAGACAGGGATGCCCTCTCTCACCACTCCTATTCAACATAGTGTTGGAAGTTTTGGCCAGGGCAATCAGAGAAGAGAAAGAAATAAAGGGTATTCAATTAGGAAAAGAGGAAGTCAAATTGTCCCTGTTTGCAGATGACATGATTGTATATTTAGAAAACCCCATCATCTCAACCCAAAATCTCCTTAAGCTGATAAGCAACTTCAGCAAAATCCCAGGATACCAAATCAATGTGCAAAAATCACAGGCATTCTTATTACACCAATAACAGACAAACAGCCAAATCATGAGTGAACTCCCATTCACAATTGCTTCAAAGAGAATAAAATACCTAGGAATCCAACTTACAGGGGATGTGAAGGACCTCTTCAAGGAGAACCACAAACCACTGCTCAATGAAATAAAAGAGGACACAAACAAATGGAAGAACATTCCATGCTCATGGATAGGAAGCATCAATATCATGAAAATGGCCATACTGCCCAAGGTAATTTATAGATTCAATGCCATCCCCATCAAACTACCAATGACTTTCTTCACATAATTGGAAAAAACTACTTTAAAGTTCATATGGAACCAAAAAAGAGCCTGCATTGCCAAGACAATCCTAAGCCAAAAGAACAAAGCAGGAGGCATCATGCTACCTGACTTCAAACTATACTACAAGGCTACAGTAACTAAAACAGTATGGTACTGGTACCAAACGAGAGATCTAGACCAATGGAACAGAAAAGAGGCATCAGAAATAACACCACACATCTACAACCATCTGAACTTTGACAAACCTGACAAAAACAAGCAATAGGGAAAGGATTCCCTATTTAATAAATGGTGCTTGGAAAACTGGCTAGCTATATGTAGAAAGCTGAAACTGGATCCCTTCCTTACACCTTATACAAAAATTAATTCAAGATGGATTAAAGACTTAACTGTTAGACGTAAAACCATAAAAACCCTAGAAGAAAACCTAGGCAATACCATTCAGGACAAAGGCATAGGCAAGGACTTCATGACTAAAACACCAAAAGCAATGGCAACAAAAGCCAAAATAGACAAATGGGATCTAATTAAACTAAAGAGCTTCTGCATGGCAAAAGCAGCTACCATCAGAATGAACAGGCAACCTACAGAATGGGAGAAAATTTTTTGCAGTTTATCCATCTGACAAAGGGCTAATATCCAGAATCTACAAAGAACTTAAACAAATTTACAAGAAAAAAATCAAACAACACCATCAAAAAGTGGGCAAAGGATATGAACAGACACTTCTCAAAAGAAGACTTTTATGCAGCCAACAGACACATGAAAAGATGCTCATCAGCACTGGTCATCAGAGAAATGCAAATCAAAACCACAATGAGATACCATCTCACATCTGTTAGAATGGCAATTATTAAAAAGTCAGGAAACAACAGGTGCTGGAGAGGGTGTGGAGAAATAGGAATGCTTTTACACTGTTGGTGGGACTGTAAACTAGTTCAACCATTGTGGAAGACAGTGTGGCGATTCCTCAAGGATCTAGAAGTAGAAATACCATTTGATCTAGCAATCCCGTTACTGGGTATAATACCTAAGGGATTATAAATCATGCCGCTATAAAGACACATGCACACGTTATGTTTATTGTGGCACTATTCACAATAGCAAAGACTTGGAACCAACCCCAATGTCCATCAATGATAGACTGGATTAAGAAAATGTGGCACATATACACCATGGAATACTATGCAGCCATAAAAAAGGTTGAGTTCATGTCCTTTGTAGGGACATGGATGAAGCTGGAAACCATCATTCTGAGCAAACTATCACAAGGACAGAAAACCAAACACCGCATGTTCTCACTCATAGGTGGGAACTGAACAATGAGATCACTTGGACACGGGGCAGGGAACATCACACACTGGGGCCTGTCGTGGGGTGGGGGAATGGGGGAGGGATAGCATTAGGTGAAATACCTAATGTAAATGACGAGTTAATGGGTGCAACAAACCAACACAGCACATGTATACATATGTGACAAACCTGCACATTGTGCACATGTACCCT